>NW_019397270.1:91225-171304 GCF_000591075.1 Eurytemora carolleeae
TATGTAGGCTACCTAATCGTATGTCCATCCCTATATGTAGGCTACCTAATCGTATGTCCATCCCTGTATGTAGGCTACCTTATCGTATGTCCATCCCTATATGTAGGCTACCTAATCGTATGTCCATCCCTATATGTAGGCTACCTAATCGTATTTCCATCCCTATATATAGGCTACCTAATCTTATGCATATTTTATATACAGTGAAAAATACATTTTTGAGTAGTTTCGTAAATTCGTGGTCAGTAACAGAGCAGAATATTTACAGCTAAGACTAGTTGAATGTTATGCATTATTCAACATAAAATAACAATAGAATAACAATCGAAATTGTTTGGTGGGGGGGGGGATATTTTGCACATTATGACATATAACATTAGTCCTAGTATCTATATATTTGTATAAAAATACAAGAATCAAAATTATTTATGATGCAAAAAGTAGATTGTATAAAGCTGTTTTTGTAGATCTTGCTTGTTAATTGTCAAGATGTTGTTAAACCTGATGCACTCCCCTTTGTTGATACAATCCACCTTGTTGATGCTACTGGTCACAGTATACTGCATCAACAGTTCTGATGCATCACCGCAGATGGAGCTGGAGTCAGGTAGGATAAAAGATGCAATAATTTTTTTTTAACTAACTTTTGCACTATCACATATGTTTATAGATTTTACTGTTTATTTATGCTTTTGCTGCAACTCTCTTTCTGTCTTGACATCTATCGTACGCTATAACATTTGTGTACATAGGTCTAAGTTTGTACAACAGTCACTAAATGTTAAGAACATATCGTAAAATTGCAGCATGAAATTGTTCACTATTGTTTCAAGGCTGCAATTTGGTTTATTTTCGCATTTGCCGCAACTCTCTCTTAATCTCTCTATATCTGCCTAATTTTCTAGTTTTCTCGCCGGTACGGTACATACAAATTTATGTACATAGTTCGAAGGTTGTACAGTGGGTACAAAGTGTTAAAACCCTATCCTAACATTGCAGAACAAAGAGGGTCACAGCCGTAACTTTCTCTTTCTCTCTCTATTTTTTCGACAGTACTGTACAACCAAAGTTATGTACATAGGTCGAAGATTGTACAGTGGGTACAAAGTGTTAAANGAAGATCATGAACAGGAGCAGGAAGCGCAGGATGAACCGGACAATAAATATAAAGAATTTCAACAAGAACTCGAAAGTAAGTTGACATTTGTTGAACACATTTAATCGATTTTGATTCATATTATAAGATCTTGAAATGGATTTCTGAATCAATCATTTTTTTAAAATCGAAGCATATTAAATTCTAAAAGAGTGGCCAACTTTTCGAAAAAATAAGAAATCCTTTATAAGTAGGAGTATTTACGTGTGTCTTTTTAGTTAATCTAATAGAAAGATCTGCCCCCCCCCCTCCCCCCATCTGAATTAATGGGATATATTACCATGGTATAACCAGAAAACTGTGAAATGACGAAAGGCATTTTCTTTTTTCATTTGTTGAGAACTGTCATCTAAGGATTTGTAAATTGTTATTACTAACAATTGTTCAAAAATGATAAGCACGCACATTTTTTTAAATTAACATTAAGTTTCTGGTCAGGACTGCAGATATTGGAAATATCTAGATTTATATCATGATTTTATTATTTCAGGTCTTTTATCAATTCTGCCAGAAACCCCACGATCAAAAAGACAAAATGGTGGAACTGGAATTTTCAGGGACACTCATTGATGGTCTCCAATCTTTAGTTCTTTCTTACGTTGGCGTTCTTCTCTATTTAGTTTCATTCTAATTTGTAAACACTATTATACACTATTATACACTATTATACACTATTATACATTATTATACACTATTATACACTATTATACATTATTATACACTATTATACACTATTATACATTATTATACACTATTATACACTATTATACACTATTATACACTATTATACACTATTATACACTATTATACACTATTATACACTATTTCCGATTCACCTAGGTACCCTACTAACCTTTTTCACAGCAAAAATGAGGGAGTAATCTTTGTTTTGTTTTATTTAAAATTTGATCATCTTCAATTGTGGTTCTGTGTATAAAGTGACGCAAATGTTAAAATTTTTTTAATGTCAGATCAGAGGGCACTGTTGTGAATCGCTATTTCAAAGTACGTCAACAGTCAGAAACTTTTAATAATTTTAGAATATTTTTTGCCATTTATTTGTGTGTGATATTGTTTACCTATATTTACCATTGATTTGTCTGTGATATTGTTTACCTATATTTACCATTGATTTGTCTGTGAAATAGTTTACCTATATTTGCCATTGATTTGTCTGTGAAATAGTTTATCTTTTTTTACCATTGATTTGTCTGTGAAATAGTTTACCTATATTTACCATTGATTTGTCTGTGAAATAGTTTACCTCTATTTGATCTGCTCAGCCCCCCAACAAACAGAAACAGAAGAAAACCAGAGGAACAAGGTATTTAAATAAGCAAATAAAACAAAATTTAATAAATTGTAAAAAATTTAAATTTTGTTTTAATCACTTTGACAGTGAACAAGACAAGCTTCTATACTGTATTAAACTATACAATTTCTCCGTGAAGAGTGTAGAGGATAACACACAAAGAATGAGATTATCAGGTAACGACGACCTGAAATTCCTTGAATAGAAGGATTCATAAGGTTGAAGCAAATAAGAAGCATATATTCGAACAGAATCTAAAATGCTGTACAGCCGTCTCTGAAGTCTCATCCTTTGTGGGTAACTCTATATCTCGGCCAATAGATCACTTAGATTATTTGTCTCAATTTATTATTGTAAATTGTAATGATTAATATTGAATTTCACGGAAACCTTCTAGATAATCTGTGTAAATAATATTAACTGATTTTAGTTCAGTGGTCAGCATAAACATTTATCCATGCTGATATTAATACTGAGGCTGACATATATTTTAGTACAGTATCCAAGAGAGTCATAAATAGGAATAGGAAGATTCCATGTGTATTTGATGCTGTTAGAAGACTTAGATTAGATGTCTAAAAAAAACTTTTCAGGATTAAGAAAACCCAGAAGATTTCCATCTTCAAGCTCGTCTGTCCCGTCAATCAATTCTCCAGTCTCAACATTTCCGGATTTCAAACCAGGTATTTCCGGATTTTAAACCAGTTTTTTCCGGATTTTAAACTGCGCATTTTCCGGATTTCAAACCAGGTATTTTCGGATTTTAAACTAGGCGTTTTCCGGATTTTAAACTACGCATTTTCCGGATTTCAAACCAGGTATTTTCGGATTTTAAACTAGGCATTTTCCGGATTTTAAACCAGGTATTTCCGGATTTCAAACCAGGAATTCCAAATCTAATTCCAGACATTTCCGGATTTTAATCCATATATTTCCGGATTTTAAACCAGGTATTTACTATTGTTGACTAGGTTTTTTTTCGCATTCTAGATCAAATTTTTATATTTTTCATTGTAACTTTTATATTTATTAGTGTTTACTGTTTAGATATCATTAAGAAATTATCATAAAAAATCAAATAATTTAATCCATTATCTTTTAAATTTTAAATTTTAAAATTAATTTGCAACCTGATAGTGTTAACCTTTGATATTTCAACTAAAGATTAATCATTTTAACAGTATTCACGTCAAACTAATGTTAATTGTACAACGGAATGAAACCTTGTATGCTCTTGTCTAAGTTTTTAAAAAGAACAAAAATGTTTTAAATTTCTGATATGTAACCGGAGCTGGGAACTTTTGATGGTGGATTAATGCGTGATCGGAAAAATTTTGCTTATAGAATTAATACTAAAGGAGCTACGGAGTAAGAAATTCGGAGCAGCAATATCGCAAAAAATTTACATTTTCCTTCCGTCTAGTTGATACTGATAGTTTGTGGCAAAGGGTGATTTATTTTTCAAGATTTGTTGACATTATTTTTTGTGTTTTTAGATTTTGATTCAGCTGATTGTTCATCAAGTGGAATGAACTGGAATAATTTTCATTCATATGAAGTTCTTGACAGGTAACATATTATTCATGTTATGTTCAGAATAGGTAACAGAATCACATGATGCATATTCTTATTATGATCATAATAGGTAACAGATTATTAATATTTTGTTCTTAATAGGTAACAAATTATATATATCATGTTCTTGAAAATCTTAAATATGACATTTATTAGATGGATGGAATGCTTAGCTGTGAAATTTGGATCAAAAGTTGAATTGATCAAAATTGGACAGGTAATCAAAATTAAACTAAAAATGTAAATTAACAAAATCAGAAAAGATAAATTCATTAAAAATAGAAAAATGTTAAAACAAAAAAAATGCCAATTGCACAAAACGTCAGAAATCAAAAATGGAATTTTTTATTGATTTAAATATCTTTAAATCTCTAAAATGTTTCATCTTTTAAATTTTTTTGTAGTCCAGCGAAGGTCGAGTTTTAAAGGTTGCTCATGTAAAACTAGGGGGGAACAGCACCCAGTCTGTATTCGTAGACGGTGGAATGCATGCCAGGTATTCATTTAGAATCTTCGAAAAAGAAATATAATTATAATAAAGAAGCTTATTACTAAACTTTAAACTTTAATCTTGATTTCGCAGATCTTTAACTGGATAATCTTCACAGAAAAGACAGCATTATGTTTAAATTACGTTTATATTACATTTCCATTAGGAATTTTCACTAAGTAAGTAAGTAAGTAATCATTTATTTATGAAAAAAAAACATACAAAATTAAGTGTTTAAGGAGAAAATATTTGAAAACTTCCAAAAATAGAGGTTGTGGGAATATTTCCCCCCATTCTAAAAAAATATAAAAATTGAAATAAAAGGGAAAGGAAAGAAAAGGAAAGGAAAAGGAAAGTTACATATTTATTGTTTACATTATATTTAATATAATATAAACCAGTGGTGGATTGTTAGTATTTTTCGACGAAATAGAAATAAAAATAATAGAAATATTTGCAAAGTTTTACATAACGTTTAGATGACTTTTTAATACTTTGTTATGTTTCAGGGGACACAATTATACCTCTTGTACCTGGTTAAAATGAATTTAAAAAAATATTTTTTTAGAGAATGGGCTAGCCCAGCCTCAGTAAGCTTTATCCTGCACAAACTAGTAGAAACTTCAGAACTGGATCATCTCCTCAACAAATACGACATTTTCATCCTTCCACTTGCAAACCCAGATGGGTGAGATAAAGTATTTTATATCCGATTGTCACCACATTTTTTTCCTCCTTATGTCACAACTTAATTATCCTATTTTTTGAGTTGAGACAAAAAACATGGGTTTTAAATTTGGAACATTTTAATCGTCAGGACAGAAGTTCTTAAGACCACATTAATTTCAATCCTCATTCCTTAACCTTTGGCTGTAATTCTTGTAAACTGCTCTTGAGGTTTATATCACAAATTCAAATTCTGAATCTAAACCTGTCAATTGAAATCCTAGTGAATAGGGCACACTGTTTTACAGGGTGCATAAGTGTTAATTTTCTTTTTTGTTTTTAATAAAATACTCCAATATTTCAGGTATATGTACAGCAGAGATCATGACCGTATGTGGAGAAAAACTCGGTCCCGAACCGGTCAATCCAGTTTGTTCGGTCAAGAGTGTTTTGGAGTTGACCCAAACCGGAACTTTGGATATAGATGGGGAGGTCACGGGGCCAGTGATAATGCATGCAAGGTCAGCTAAATATTACGTTAAAGGGAGTGTTCGTGAAAAATGAAAGGGGGTGTAGGCTTAATGCGATAAAAAAGCGCTTTTGATCGCCACTAATCTTACTTCTATCTGTTGCGTCTATAAGGAGAAAATTGTTAAAGACGTCTCATACCGAATAACATGGCGTCCATACAAATTGAGAAAATTGCAACATACGACTTAGACCGTAAAAAATCAATTTATTTTCAAACAAATTTTCTCCTTATAGACGCAACAGATAGAAGTAAGATTAGTAGCGATCAAAAGCGCTTTTTTTTATCGCATTAAGCCTATACCCCCTTTCATTTTCGCGAACACTCCCTTTAAACTGAAGTGAATTGCACTTTACTGATTGAAGAGCTATTTGAGGAGCAATAATCAGATAAAGGAATTGAGTCTTTGCCACAAATTCAAACTTTATAATCCCTATATCTATGCAACCAGATGATGTAAACCTATGTATGATATTTCAAATTTAGATTATTCGATCTAACATAAATAGTAGTTTGAAATATCTAAGGTTTAGAACACTGGGTTGCAAAGATATAAGGATAAGAAAATTAGATTTTTTTGCAAAAACTCAATTCCTTTGCTTTGCTCATAATTGACCTGAAATCCTAACTAGTCTTGTCTAGGTTGCTGCAATTCTTTGTAGATTATAAGCTGATCATTAAAAATATATTTTACATAAATTCAACATATATCAAATCATGTAAGATAAACTTTTCTACCTTTAAACAACTATTTTGGGTTTGCAGGGCCAGGGTGTAATTATCACTTGTACAGTAAGGTAAATGTAAATTAAATTATTAAAATTTTGGCGTAAANCTTGTACTCTCACATAAAGGAAATCAGGAAAGGGTACAATAAATCTAACAAATTTAGAAATTCCCAAATCTTGATAAGACCTTCTGCCTCAAACAATAAATTGGTAATATCCTCCCGCCCAACTTCAAACGATAGATGGGAATATATTGAAACTTTGAGCTTCCCCCTAAACCCATCAGACATTACTAAATTTGGACAAAAAAGACAACCATGTAAATCTATCATAGAAGATGTCTCCTTTAACTTCCTTGATTCCAAAGAATATTATAAAGACATTCCTAGTAGTAATATTGACCCTTTGAGTAACTCATTCCAACCAGCAAAGAATGGTGTACCTTCGGTACCACAACCAGGAACACCTAGAGCTACTATCCTGTAGGCTAAAAACTGCCATATTTCTGTTCTTAATCATTTCGTAAACCATCAATATACTCAATTGAATGCAGAAACCAAAAATCAAGCTTCAAATGGGCATATGTTGGGTCGTCTTTACAGTCTCATCTTTTCTGGGTAACTCTTTGCTGATGCACAATTAAACTTTTTTTTAACCTGATTAGAAATATATTCTTCAATCTTTTTTTTCTATTTTTCTATTTCCCATCCAAATAGTTCTTTGTTTTAGCCAAAATGATGGAGTTATCTTAATCCCAATCTTAAAACTCATTATTTTTTTTTGCAGTTCTCAACAAAACTATGCAATAGGAGAGAAAATAACTAAAATAACATGCTTTTGTTTCAAACCTCTGATATTCTAACGTATATTTCATATTTTGGACTGCAAAGCTTAACATGGGTCTATTTCCACAGGTTGGCTCCCGGACTGCTGAAGTATTAGAAAATAAATATGGCTCTATCTATGAAGTTGGTTCTGCTGCTAAACTGCTGTATCCTGCCTCAGGTTTAAATTTTAGAATAATTCTTGAATAATATTTATTATTCAGTTTTTTGTTTTTTTAATCATCTGCAGCCTTATTTTCCTCCACTTCCTAATGTGGACTCAGTTTTGAGGTGACTGTTTGATTTATTATAGTTCTCTGGCGTCATTGTTTAGTTGATAAAATGGTCTCTTAAGTGGTTCTGGTGTCATTTTTTAGTTTATTATGTGTTCCCTAGATGGCACTGATGTCACTGTTTAGTTTAAAATGTGTTCCCTAGGTTGCTCTAATTTAACTGATAGTTTATAATATGTTCGCTAGGTGGCTCTGACGTCATTGTTTAGTTTATGACATAATCTTTGGGTGGCTCTGATTTCCTTGCTTTGTTTATTATAAGTTCGCTAGATGGCTCGACTGTCATTGTTAGTTTATAATTAGCTCCGCTAGGTGGCTCTAATGTCAATGTTTAGTTTATAATATGTTCCCTAGGTGGCTCTGATGACTTTGCAAAGGGTGGTGCCGGGATAAAATATAGTTTTACTGTAGAGCTTCCAGATACAGGCAAACATGCCTTTATCCTCCCTGCCAGGTAAACACTTGGTTGTATATAGAGATTACAGTTTTTATGTATGTTTTCACTTCTTTTTCAATTAAAAGCTAATCAAAAATCATTGCGGAACCACCCTAAATTTCCGAAATTTGTGAACGTGTTTTTCTTCTTAGGCACCGTAGACTTTATTTCCGTCCAAACTGTATATTTTACTTAAATTTTGAATAAAACAATGTAATGAGCATATTCTAAATTAACTTTAAAAAGCCAAATTTTGCAGGTTAATCAAGAATGTGGGCAATGAGGCAGTAACCTGCCTTGACACCATGCTTAGTAACATATAAACTCAATTCACTTATTTATTTTGTTATTTGTAAATTTATTTATTATTTACTTATTTATTTATTTATTTATTTATTTATTTATGATTATGTAGAAGTTTGCATGAACACATACGTTCATGGTTTAAGTCTGAAATAAACTCGATAATAATATTTTTTTTTCTTGGAACTAAATCTTAAAGGAACTGTAGACGTAAATTCATGTAGCCATCCATTTAAAGATTTTTTTGCGCAATCCAGGGGGCTGGATCTTAGCTACCTCTCCGTGTGCATTAGCCTGAGTGTACACTTGGGATAGTTTACTGATAAAGGTTGTTTAGAGATTATAGCCTAATGATACAGTACGCTCTCGGAGTGTATGGGGAGGTTTTGTTTCTTAAAGTTTACTTAGTGTCAGTTTTCTCAGAGCCGTTTATTAACGATGAAATATTGCTCTGTAAAAGACTGTAATAGTACGTCTTCCTGTGAAAATGTAATCCTCCATACGATAAAGTATTAGTGGATTTTAACAGTTACATTTAAAACACATCTCAATTTAAATATTTTTAGCTAAAAATCAACCCCAGGTATGTAATATACAGATTGACCTTTGAACTACGTGGCCTGTACAATTAGTAAAGAATTAGGGTACAAAATCACTCTATATACTATAACCTTGTTGGCGCAATCAATAAAGGTGTCCTTTAGGCTTTCACATTTATCTGAGCTACAGTAAGGAAAATTTGGTCGTTTTTAATTCTGTCAACTTCCTCTTTTGCTTAAGCTTCAAGTCACTTTTATAGAGACCCATATTTAAAAATTAACAATATTTTCTTTTTAAAGAGAGGGTCATTTTGTAGATAGTACCTTTAGCCGATCATGTTATATATGATTTGAGGAGGAGAAAGTCTTGTGAACGATATTTATAACCTTATAAATTACCCCATCTACATCCTCAGATTCCCCCTCTCTACAATTGTTTTCCCTCTGATTCTCCTGAAGTATCCGTGTTTTCCATAATATTTCCTATATATATTTGTAAATATATATATATTAGCACGCTATCTTGCGATCAAACTTTCTTTCTGCCTTTCCCTTTCTAATCATTTTGTGCCTTTCCATGCATTCTTCGATATTCTTCAATCTTTTTTTTCTATTTTTCTATTTCATTTCAATTTTCTTCCGAATTCCTTTTTCAATTACTTGTATGTTTTTGTCTTTAGGATGAATTATAAGCGAGGTTAACGAAACCGGTGCAGTGGTTACAGATCTAAAGGACCTTTTATAACTGTCCTATATCCTGTCCTATAAAACAAGTTTTATCCTATATCCTGGCTTATATTTTGTCCTATCCTAGAGTTAGTCCTACTTTATTCCCCGGTTTAGTTTGGAGGATGGATGTAAATGAGGTTAAGGGAAGCGGAGGATAGAAGACGGGAGAATCAGCTGGTTCCAGGATTACTGGTTTACTGGTTTAGTCATGTGAGATCCGTCATAGAGGATACACACGTCCTTTCAGTCTTACACACGTCCTCTTGTTTTCTCAATTACACTTGTTATTACAGTGTTACAATGAAGAAATGTGTGACGGTGAATAGTGAGAATATGTGAACTGTTAAAAAGTGGATACCTAGAAATTTCCAGGTATATCCCTTAGGCCCTTTTTGAAAAAAAATCTTATTGCTTTGAAACAGTCCGTGAAGAAATCAATTAAATAAATACCTCTGTTTTTCTGTTTGTTTGTATTTCTGATCACAACTCAGGAACCCGGCCCTTGACCGATTTGTCTCACATTTTAGTATATTACAACTTTGTTTAGAAATTCAAAGTTGAGTGATTTAAAGTTTAGTTTTCAGACAAAGCTGGGTTTCCAAGCTAGTATTTGGAAAATAGCATATTTTAATTAGAATATACAGGTCTAAAGTATCGTATTAAAGTTACAATACGAAAAGATCACACAACTGTATTAACTATTTATAACACTGTTATTTTGGCTCGCAGTGTTATTAAGTTTTTAGACAGAAATTTTCTCTTTATCGAGAAGGTTCAAGTCTTTTAAATTATATTTTGTCCCGAGCTTTAGCGAGAGACAAAATAAAATCTAAAAAGGCGAGAACCTTCAAGATATAGAAAAAATTTAAGTCCAAAAACTTCGAAGCAAGTCATGCTAATATAATAGAGCTATATTTGTGTACTTGTCTTATTTCAATGGCTATTTCTATAGTTCAAATAAGCTTTAAACAAAGCAAAAGTCAAAAAATAAAGTTGATTTTAATTTTAATTTTTAACATGCCTTACTACAAAAAGAAGATTTCTTAAAACTACATCTAAAGTCCCTTTCCAGGTCTAATTGTATTTTTTTTACGTTTATCTATATATAAATTTGGCTTGTCTGTCTGTCTGTCTGTTTGTCTGTTTGTTTGTTTGTTTGTATCCAATAAACGTCAAAACGGCTGAACCGATCGGGCCCAAATTTTTTGTGGGACATCTAGGGACCCCAGGGAAGGTTTATGAAAATCAAAATTTCAAATATTTGTCTCCATCAAAATTCGATCGTCATTAAATTTTTAAAAATTTTGAAAATCCGCGAAATTTTTTGTGAAAATCCGCGAATTATTTTTGTTTTGTTTTACGATGTACACAAAGAGAACATGTTCAAAACTAATTTAGAAGATGGGCGCGAAGCGCCCTCTAAGGCTAGAAAGAAGGGCGCGAAGCGCCTTGAATTTCTAGTAGATATATAAATATATATGTCATAATCAGTGATTATACTTGCAATAAACATTTATTGTTGGTTAGAAAGCGCTCAAACAGGGGCACTAGGTAAGGGGGGGGGGGGCACCCCCCAGGAAAAATCATTTTCACAAATCACTTAAAGACTCTTATGTCGTTGTTTTTCCAAACGATTTTTTTAAACCAAAAGAATTTTAACATTTAGGAAAAGGATTTAAAAAAAAATATAAGTTGTAGCACTCCACTAAGTATCGATATCAATAACTTTTGTGTACTTTATCTTTTATGCTTACTGCGGTGCTCTAAATTGATCATCCTAATATAGCACCGTGTTATAAATTTTAATTGGTTCCCGGATTTTCTAAAAAAGTTACAAAAAATTTTGTCAAATCTTTTTTAATTAAACAGAATTTAAATTGATGTTATTTTTTATTTAAATATTGTCAAAAGCTTACCATAGTGCACAAACATTTTTTAAATTGCCTCATAACACATTAATTTGGCACAACGCGTTCTAAAGTTTTGGGACTTAAACTTGTTCTACATCGATATCTAAGAGAAAATTCAAGTTAAAAAACTAAATTATACTGCGAACCAAAAAAAATTAGTGTTTTAAATAGTAAATATAAAGCATAATAATTTCTGTTTTTGTATGTCCGTTCAAAATGTTCTTACGTTGACCGACTTGCCTCTAATTTTGATTGGGGAACTCGGTGGAACCAGGGAAATGTTCTAGTTTTAATTTAAAAACTCTATATTGAGCCGAAAGACAATTGTACTTAGCTTGGTTTTAAAATTCTAGGTTGAGAAGGTTGACTTTTATAGAGTAAACCTGGGTTCCCATACTAGCAAAACTATTATTAACATTTAATTAGCTGAAATATACAATATGCAAACTAAACAACCATTAAACACTTGGAAGTATTTTCATACATTTTCAAATTAAAATTAAATTTTCCTAGTTTATCAAATATATTTCAAAAACTATTTTCTAAGAGTTAAACTGAAAATTATTATTCAGAAAGTTTTGCTGCTTTTCCATTCTCTGACACTCTGAAAATTAAAAGTTTAAAGTTTGAAGTGAAAAGATAAATATCTTTTATTTTATCTTTTATCAAGCATGAGAGTAAAGCTCACTTTATATATAATTCAAGCTTAACAAACTGGGTTGGGGTGGGGTTGGGGTCTAGAGAAATATATTGCCTTTGAGGGGAATCATGTGACAACCCACCCCTCATTATTCATATTCTGAAAGTGCAATAAAAAAATTTACTCCATCATTTCTAAAGTTTTTAAATTTACTCTTTTTAGTACAGGGTCACCCACAACGAATGAAACTTCAAAGACTTGTACGGAATTAACAAGTTAATTTGTTTGGTCCGTTGTCTTGCGTTTAAGGTTCCTGTAGGCTAAAAACTGCCATATTTCTGTTCTTAATCATTTCGTAAACCATCAATATACTCAATTGAATGCAGAAACCAAAAATCAAGCTTCAAATGGTGATATGTTGGGTCGTCTTTACAGTCTCATCTTTTCTGGGTAACCCTGTGCTGATGCACAATTAAACTTTTTTTTAACCTGATTAGAAATTTCTCCTGTGCAGCCTTAATATTTTCATCCTTCCCCATCCAGGCCTCTCTGCAACTATCCTGAACATTAAATTTATATTTAAAAGTTTCGAGATCAGGACTACGCTCATACAGGATTTGACCTGGGGTCAGAACTTTTGAATAATCTAGCGCTAATCTACAATGCTTAAACTTGATAGTTACAGTTAAAAATTTTAATTCGAAGCAACAAAGTGCTTAACTCGAGGCAACAGCTGACTGTTTTATTATTTACAAAAAAATATAATTCATAATTGTCAGCATAAAAAAAAAGAAAATAGTTTATTGCATTATATGATTACGACATGTGATGTACAAGACAAAACAAACCCCTTGAGACTTTTATAAATGGATTATTCCTAATAAATTATCCGAATGTCAGAATTTATCATGAATAAGTATATTTACATAAGGTTATATGCAAATAGCATGGGAAACAGCCAAATATTTTTATCAAACCACTCTAACAGTGGAATATAAAGACGACTATTAAACTCAACTTACGATTTTAAATGGTGCTGCAGGCACACAGACCTTTTCAATTAATAAGTTTATTTTTTATCTTTGTTACAAAATCTATACTTAAAGATTGTTTAATTTCCACAGTTTTATGGTTCTTACTCTTAATAAGATGTACGTCTTACTGCACGTCCCACCGGTGTACATTTAAATATCCGAGCTGGGCCAACCTTTGCAGTTCTACTTTGGACTGTACCGCTAATTTACAATTACTAAAGCGGCAGAGGAGTGTGACTGTTGATAATGTGACTTAAAATTCTTGAAGGTGCACATAATAGAAATTTCGAGAATCGAATTTTATTATCAAACTTAGGGTGCATGTTTACAAACAAAATTCACTATTTTGAAAACAAACAAATAAATAAATAAATAATCATTATTTTTTTTCGCAAATCAGAATGCTTTTTATAAACCTGAAGAGCCCGTCCAAAGCAGAACGAAGTCATCCAAGGTCTGGAGTATCCAGTCTGAAATAGTGTTATATTTTATAGATATTTGGAATTTAGTCTTTGAAACAAACTCTGATTTTCTATATCTCTTATGTGGTGTTATCCTTTGATATACTAAACTTAGATTATTTAATCTAACAAAATTTAGCTTGTCTGTCTGTTTGTCTATCTGTTTGTATCCAATAAACTTCAAAACGGCTAAACCGATCGGGCCCAAATTTTTTGTGGAACATCACGTGAACACAGGGAAGGTTCATGAATGATAAAAATAAGAAAAAATGTGTTTTAAAGGTTTTTAATTTTGTAAAAAAAAATTAAATTCTTGTAAATCCGCGAATTTTTTTTAAAAATCCGCAAAATGTTTTTCTTCTTTGTTTTGGAATGTAAACAAAAAGAACATGTTCACAATTTAAATAGAAGATGGGCGCGAAGCGCCCTAAAAGTCTAGTAACGATAAAATTGAATAATGTTTTATTTCCAGGTCTTGAAGCACTTCAAATCCTTCGAAAAACTTTTAATCTTAGTAATTGTAGATCTAATTAGCAGAATTGCCTGGATTGCATTGACTTTTTAAAGGATGATATTTTATTTTTTTAATAGCCGTTAAATTTGTTATTTTATAAAAACCTGTTTGTTGATGGCTTCTAGATTATCAGTAGACATTTTCTCAGATTGTCCTCCAGACAGAAAGAAAATTCCTAAATAACAATGTATTTCAATTATATTTAATTTATATATTTTCAACAAAACTATGATGAGATCTTAGAGAGTTGTAAAACAGTTTCCTTACAATTCACTTTCACTTGCCCTTTATTCTTCAGAGGCTTCAAAAATATTAGATTCTTATATTTCAAAGAATCAACTTTCTCTTGAGAAAATCCCAAGAACATTTCTGTAGGTAGACTTCAATTAGTCTTATATTTTCCACAAAATGTTAAGATCTTATCTTAATGTTATATTAAAATTATGTAAGTATAATTTTACTTAGCGAAAATCTCTTTAACATATTCCACAAATAATTTCTATCACGTTTAACATTCATATTAAATTTAATTGTTTTCTAATGAGAAAAATATAGAGATATTAAAATGACGATTTAAAAAAAGTCTAAATCTTTTTAAAATTTTCATTCCAGGCCCAACAGCTTAGTGCAATCTTATTTTACTAATAGCTATGTGATTTAGTTCAATTTCCAAACAAGAAGCAATTAATTAGCGGTAATCCCGGCCGGAATGGTACGATGATAGTTAGTAGAGCCCGAAACTTGAGACAGCGTATCGTAATGAAACCCGGTTTGGTTTCATGAATTGGTTTAAGAGTTTTGTAGATATCAAAAAAGAAACTCGAGTCCAGTTTTGTTCGATAAAATGCTGTTCTGGTTCGAATCATGCAATATGTAATATTTTTAATAAATTGGGTATTTTCATTTTTATATGATTTACAAATTGCAATTTTTAAGCGAATGGTAATTGTTTTTAAAGCTGCAGACAATAATTTTTTCCAAGATTCACGCATTATCTGTATAACCCCCCCCCCCCCTGAAAAGCTAATTTGCCGTTCTGAACATACCTAATAAAGCAATATGTATTTCTCATTTTGTATAGTATGCAGAATATATTTATTTTTTCTTGGTCTGATTTATCATTCAGGCAACATGTAAACTGTGAATAGCTCAGTACCTGGTACTGCTGGAGGAACATGCCTAGTTAGAGCTTGCATTGTCAGCTCAGCAACCTCCTCAGGAGTAGCCTTGTAAATAGAATATATTATACTGTTTGACAAAGGTTGTAAGGTCTCAAAAGTCGATGATAATTTACCAATTACTTCTCAAACCAGAAATTATGAAAAAAAAACGCTTTATAGGTTAAAAAAGTACCTGTCTAGAGCTACAAAAAAGTATTTGAGTTAGAGAGGTAAAATCAAAAGTCAAGACGTTGCGACACTTCAAAGTCGAGATAAATAAATAACGATGGCAACAAATTTCAAAACATTTCATTCCGCTTTATTCTGGTTTTTTAACGAACATTTTTGTAAGTTAAATCAATACTTTAGTGTGACGCGTTTATTTATGATTGTACGGTGAAAGAAGCTGAGATTTGACCCACACTCAAATTATTCTAATCCAAATCCCAATATATTTGCAACCTGATGGTGTATTTGATCTAAAAGAATTGTTGAAATATCATCGGGTTGCAGATAAATTAGGAAATAAATTAGAGTTTGTGGATCATTTCCTTTATTGGTTTATTTGATACCTGTTCAGGGCATTTGAGGCCACTAGTTACCATATTTGGCTTGAGAAGAGTCCCCTCCAAATAGATATGGTAATCTGCCAGAGCCTTTAAAATAAAAATGTCCTCAAAAATATCTTTTTTGCTCCGAAGAATTAGATTAAAGGGGTTAAATAAACTGATTTCTCGCAACCTGGTTCCCCAAATACTCTAAAAGTTAAATGATCCGAGCCGGTAAAACGTGCAGTGAATATGCATTCAGTCGTACTGTCCTGTCTGGACTATCTAGTATAAAGACGACCCAGCACGTTTTATGCAACAAATGTAGCAAGTCAATGTCACAGTGCTTTCTATAGACATTTGATGATGACAATAGCTGTAATCTGTAAGAGTTTCGTCTGCTATGTTTACATTTTGTTTGTTATGTTTTGACTGCAACCGGTTGTACTTAGTAAAACAAGAAAATTACAGTATACAAACAGAGTAAACTTGTCCGAATTCACTGTTCATCTTGGGAGACATTATAGACACATCTTTGCAGTCTTTTACCCTTTTCATTAAATAAACTCTAGCAGACATAATAATAATGGCTTTTGAAATTAGGTATTACAATGCTAATTCATAACAAAGACGATATCGAATTCGTCACTGAATTCCCATGTTTTTGGGACACCCTGTATTATTGTCAATTTTGGTTTCTATACTAAAGTGACTTAGCACTTCTTCTGTAGAAACAATGAAAGAAAATTATAAGAATTAAACTCTTTAAAAAAGACGATTTCTTTAAAATTTTGGATGAAATGAAGGTTTAAAGAATACCATTGTGAATGGTAAATTAAGTTTAACGGGAAAAAATAGAAGGTTTAAAACCGAGTTGAATAACTACAAACTCTCACATTCAGAAATGAATTATTAAATGAATTTTCGAAAATAAGAAAATTTAAAAATATTTATTTGAAAATGTTCCTGAAGACATCTTTGTGCGGTATGCTCTCCTCCTCTACCAATATCAGGTTCTGGAAAACATATGTTCACAAAAAAATAATCTTTTTTAATTGAGTTATTTTTTAGATATTTCCGAAACTTTTGGACAATTTAACTTATTCCGGAAAATTTTTCCATTTAGAACCGTTCTTTGAAGTAATAAAGGCTAATTAGATTTTTCAAAAAAAAGTTGTTAAGATTTTTTTTCTTAATACAATTCAGATATAGTTATTTATACCTTCAAAACTTAGTTACTGAAAAGTTGTAATAAAAGATTAAAAAATGAAATCTTTTGGAACAAAATTTAAAAAAATTAAATGGCTTTAATAGATTATTGTTCATTGGAACCTAAGGGTTGATTACAGTAATCGGTGTTAATAACAATATATTGAAGACGACTTCTCTATTTTAGTTTTGATTTTTCAAATGACAAGTTCAAAAGTTAACAAAGAGAAGCTATTAATAGACAGGTTTCCATGTTTATGTGTATCCAGGATGTTTAAAAGCTTGGCAGAAATAGCAAATTTAAATCGAAATTCGTCTTCGTTTGCGACGACGACTGTTTTACCCAAGAACTAAGGTAGAATGAATAGGGTTTTAAAATTAAATTATTATGTATTGAAACTGCTCAGAAACTGGTTTACCGTAATTTAAGAAAAGTGTGTAAAAATGGATTTCAAAGGGCCATGATGTCCTGGTCATTAAACTCTCAACTATGTTTATAATCTTTGTAATTGTTTTTATAAAGCTAGATCCAGCAGTCCTTATTACAGTAAAATGTGAACCCTAACCCCTATACCTTATTTACTTTACCTATGATAGGAACAAGGCCATTTCTCTGGGCAATTTTAGCATACATTGCAGTGCTTCTTGCACCCTAATAAGTATTTGTAAAAATACAGGGTTACCCACAAAGGTTGAGTGTTTAGAACGACTATAATTATAAAAATATAGAAACTCTCCAAACATAATCTTTTATTAACATATCAAATGATATTGCAAAGATAAATAAGTTTAATGACGTAAGAAACTAACGAGACTATAAAGACTTTAAAAACAAAGAAAGCTCTTTTTTAAATCCCCCCCCCCCCCCCCCCAGCCCCCAAGAAAAGATTTAATTCAATCATGCATGTATTAATATCAAACGTTTCTAACCTCCAGAATTGCTTGATATGTCGGGATATGGTCTCCAATATTAACCACCATCCTCCATTTTGCAAACTTGCATCCCAAACTAGCATACTCCTCACATCTTGGGTTGTTTTAAAATGAAAAATGAATATTTTCCGTTTCGTTTTTTCAAAACTAACAAATCTTAGAAAAAAAAGGGTTTCCTCTAGCTATGTGAACGAAACTAAGAATAAAAAAACTACTGCTTCTTTTCAAAACGATCGTTTTTTTTACATCGTTAACGAAACGATCAGTTCGTTTTACAGAAATTGAAAACGATCCATGTTTACTTACGCCTCAGGGAGTATCAATGGGTATTGCGCAAGTTTACTTGGTTTTATTTTTAATCAAATCAAGTTTAATCAAATAAAAAGGAGGAAAGGGGCCGGATCGGTTCAGCCGTTTTGACGTTTGGATACAAATGGACAGACAAACAGATAAGCAAAGAATATAAATATAAATCTACTAACCTTTTATCCAAACCATCCAGTCCTTGAGTAAAAACCTCGCTATTTCCAGAACCAAGACTAATCCAACCCTGACCAAATTTAATGAATTTGAGCTATATGTAGATTGATTCAAATATTTATTTATAGTTCTGCATGGTAGTTATCCTGTATAGGACATGGACAAATCCAGTATCACCAATTCAACTCCTATGTAAACAACTATACACTGCAGAACTACAGAAAAGTATTTGAATCGTCGACAGTACGCAGTTCAGCGACCTTGCTTAAATTCATTAAATTTTGCCCCCTGTTATTCAGATAGGTAAAAGGCTGAAAACTGATAATACAATCTTTAAATTTTCTTCATATTGATCGATAGAATTTGACAACAGAAACTCTCACAATGTTTAACTTGAAAATTAATTAAAGTAATTACCTCATGATTTTGTTATATGTAAAATACATTGAACATAATACAATTTTGCCTTATTTCACGAAAAAAATTGTAATTCCTGAAAACTTTCGATCAAACAGTGTAGACCCGGACAGCAAGGAAAATCATTTTGTTAAACACACAACAATGTTTTACTGATAATACAAAGGAATTTAGTTTTTGTCAAAAACTGGTATTTTCTGATCCCTATATCTTGGCAACCCAATGCAATGTCGTAGATCTTTGATATGTCAAACTATTTATTCTGTTAGATCGAATAATCCAATAATAAAGTTTGAAATATCAAAGGTTTAAAAATCAGGTCACAAAGATATAGGGATTTAAAAATCTTAGCTTGTGACAAAAATTCAATTTCTTTATGCATGGTTTTGACATCAGATATGGGTCTTTTATCTTCTGACAGAGTCCAAGTTTACAGATCGTAAAAGAACAATTATAAAAACTTTCCAAAATTTTAATTTTGAGCAGAATGGTTAAAAGAATTTTTATTCTTCTAAATAGCTCTTTGTTTAGTTGAGTTATGATTAAAAACATATAAGATTTCAGTCGTGTAATCAAGCATTATTTGATAAAAAAAACGAACCAAATTTAATAATATGTGAACATTCCTTTAAAACATTTATCTCAATCTAATTAGCTGAAATATACAATATNAGGTTTTATTCTATACAATATGCATATGTATTCCAGGTTTTATTCTATACAATATGCATATGTATTCCAGGTTTTATTCTATACAATATGCATATGTATTCCAGGTTTTATGAGAGCTATAGTATCCTGTCCTGCCACTTTTTTACTGCTTATATGCAAACATAATCAATATATTTAAAACACTTTTTTTTAGAAGAGGAATTGAGTCTTTGACAAAAACTTTGATTTTCTAACTCCTATATCTTTGTAACCCGACATTGTAGATCTTATCTATTTCATACCATACTAATTCTGAAACACAAAAGTTTAAATCCAAAAAAAAATAATTTATGTAAAAAAAACTTAAAAACTTAATCCATAAATACAAAGAATTAGTTCTAACTATCAGTACAATTTTAAATGTAATAATCGTATAACATATGTTAAAAAAAAATGTAAACATTTATTAGACTCGGAAATATAAATATTTAGATTAAAAAAATAATAGTTATAAATAGTTAAGATCTACACCATCAGGTTGAAAAGATATAGGGATATAGGGAAAGTTTGAGTTTGTGGTAAAGAAACATTTCTTTTTTGTTTTGTTTGAGCATTTCTTTCTCGGAAATATTTTCATTTTTGTTTAATCTCCAGGAAATATTTCTTAATCTCTAGGAAATATTTCTTAATTTCGAGGAAATATTTCTTAATTTCTAGGAAATATTTCTTAATTTCCAGGAAATATTTCTTAATTTTCAGGAAATATTTCTCAATCTCCACGAAATGTTATTTTATCTCCGAGAAATAAGGTTTAATCTCCAGGAAAAACGGTTCAATTTCCAGCAAATAAATCTTGTTACTCTCCAGAAAATTTATTTAATCTCCCGCGGAAAATAAATCTTGTTTATCTCCAGAACATATATTTAATCTCCCGGAAAATAAATGTTCATAAAATCAGAAAAGGTTTTTTATTAAAATAATATTTTACCTTGTCCAGAGTAATTCCAGGAACAATTCCGAGATCTTTTACAACCTTAAAGGGTGTGTTCGCGAAAAATGAAAGGGGGTATAGGCTTAATGCGATAAAAAAGCGCTTTTGATCGCTACTGATCTTATTTCTATCTGTTGCGTCTATAAAGAGAAAATTGGTAAAGACGTGCAACATACGACTTAGATCGTAAAAAAATCAATTTAATTTTAAACAAATCATTCAGATATTACAACCTATAGTCATCGATTATCTTTCGCCACATTTGTATATAGTTTATATTTTATAATATTTTTTAATTAATTTGTTTTGAATTTGATTATTTCTATTGTCGCTTGCGCAACTATCTAAGAAAAAGATAAAACAATTTTTNCTCCCCTCTTCTGTGATTACCCCCCTCTCCCTCCTTTCTATGATCCCACGCTCTTCCTAAAATCCCCCCCTTCCTATGTTTCCAACTCCCATTTCAGTCATTTAGAGTAAAGATTAAGAAAAGTATACTTCTCCCAGAAAAGATAAAAAAGAAAATAACAAGAAAACATCCAGATTCTTAGACCAAAACTTGTATTATTACTTTTATTTTTATGAAGTTTACTTGTTAACTAGAAATTTCTGTTATTGGATTTCTGATAAATCCATGGTTTAGGTCTAGTTTCTATAGAAGTCATAATTATTCTTCTTTTCATACTATCCTATACTCACAAAGGGAGACTTTAAAGGGAGTGTTCGCGAAAAATTTAAGGGGGTTAGACTGAATCCTTATCATTAACGCTTTTGGGCATTAATTGTTTTCAACTGCTATAGATGCAACGGATAGAAGTAAAACTAGTAGTGATCGGGTCCTGATTTAATTAGAATTTATATTTATCGCCATTTTATTTTTCTCACTCTTTAATGACAGCCTAAATCTCTAAAATTGCAACGATCTGTCATTTTTAATTTTTTAAATGGAAGAAGAAATTAATAAAAGATTTTACTTTTTTACCTCAATAATTGGTCGGCCATCATCAGTTTTCTGGTAAAGTGTCTCTGATTGTAAAATAACAGCTGACAGTGAAGTCAGCTGATCTTTAGGACAGCTGAACAACAGCTGACGATATCTAAAAACATAACAGTTGATCTTTGGGACAACTAATTTTTGGGACAGTTAAATTAAACCCGTTTTTTATCGTTTGAAATTTTTTTTTGATTATTTGATTTTAGAAATTATAAAGAGTTTTCCAATTAAAGAGAATATTTTTCTCCTCAAGATATGATCAGAGTTTTTTTCCCAACGAAAACGTCAAAGCAATATAATATTTTGTTATTATTAAAAATTTACTTCGAGCTTACCATTGTATTTCAAAATTGTGAACAGTTTGTTCAGAATGATCTTCCATAGGTTTCATCAACCGCTAGAGTATTAATATACCTTCGTCTATTTTCTTCTGTATTATCTATTCCAAGATGTTTGAACCGATCCTGCATAGCTAGGGGGGTTTCATCTGCTGCTAGAATACCACAGCCAGGCTTACAAATAGACCTAGAATAACAAATAAATTCTGTGCACGCTATTAAATATTTTTTTTTCGTTGGTTTATCGATCGTGAATGACCCGTTATGTTCGTTTTTTCAATCGTTCAAAAAATAATTGATTTTGTTCGTTTTCATTTTCCATTTATTTCGTTCGTTTTCTCACTGAACAATCGTTAAAATCGGAGTTTATGGTTGTGTTAGTACTAACCGGGACGGATGATACTTTTAAGGGACTTGATTTCATGCAAGTGGCAATTCATTTTCACAATGACATTCATGTTTTACAATTTGGTACCTTTTTAACCTAATTTTGGTCATCGATGATGGAGAAATCCTTATTTTTCAGGCTTGAAATTGTGTCCCGGTAAACTGGATGTTAATCAAGTTTTATTAGTTGTAACTGAACTATGAGTATGACGCGATTTGGTTTAATCTTTTTTTCTGAAAATTGTTTATTTTCTAAAATAATATAAAATTACAAGAAATTTTAAGGGGTATAAAGACTAAACCAGAATAAAATTTAAATTAATAAAATTGATATTGCTGCAATCTTTTTAATATTTATGATTAAAAATTGTAGATTTAAATTTTACATATGCAGTTTTCAAATGAAATGATATAAAAACTTATGTAAAAGGTATAAATAACAAAAAAGAACTTGAGCATTAAGTCACAAAATAGGTTTTCAAACATTGAACCCAAAAATAGTTTGTTTTATTCCAAATGTTAGTTTCATACTGAACTATGATTTTTGTCTGATGTAAATCAAGATCTCAGGATGTCCTGATAACTTTTGTGCGATATCATTAACGATATTGATCAGTCCTATATCATAAACGATATTGATTAGTCCGATTTCTATAACGATATTGATAAGTCCGATATCATCAACGATATTGATAAGTCCGATATCTATAACGATATCGATCACTCCGATATCATTAACAATATTGATTAGTCCGATATAATTAACGATATTGATAAGTCTGATATCATTAACGATATTGATTAGTCCGATATCTATAACGATATTGATAAGTCCGATATCATTAACGATATTGATCAGTCCGATATCTATAACGATATTGATCAATCTGATATCTATAACTATATTGATCAGTCCGATATCATTAACGATATTGATTAGTCCAATATCTATAACGATATTGATCAATCTGATATCTATAACGATATTGATCAGTCCGATATCATTAACGATATTGATCATTCCGATATCTATAACTATATTGATCAGTCAAAGCTTTTAAGGTAATCGTCTAAAATCGGGCATTGGCATATTTGCTAAGTCACAGATTTAGGAGACAAAAATATCGTCCAATTTTATTTCTAAACCAAATATTTTGGTATTATAGCTGGAAGCTTTACTTTTTTGGACACCATATGATCACATGCTTTTAACATGTTAACATATAAAATATAGTATCAGACATTTCAGGTTTTATTCACATTTAATACAAATTAAATCAAAACTTCGATCATTATGATTTTTCTTTCAAGTTTGAAAATTTCCAAAGAATTTAAATCATTTTTATTCATTGATTTAGCTAAAAATCGTAAACTAATTTAATACTATCGTGCGGTATTTAATGTGTGTCATAAGTACAATTTACAAGGAAATTTTAAACCATTTTTATCTTCACAGCAAAAAAAAAATACAGTAGTTTGGCACTAACTAAGTACAACCTACTTTGGTGCAAATTAAAGAAACAAAACAGTAATGCACGGAGGGGTAAATACTATTCATAACACTGTTATATTGGTTCAAAGTGTTTTAAAGTTTTTTGATAGAAAATTTCTCTTTATCGAGAAGGTTTTAAGTCTTTTTAGATTTTATTTTGTCTCAAGCTTTATCTAGGGACAAAATATCATCTAAAAAGGCGAGAACAGTCGAGATATTGAGAAAATTTAAGTCTAAAAACTTTAAAGCACGTCGTACCAAAAAAGTGTTATAGGTAATTTTTTGAAACGTTTGTATACTTGTCTTATTTCAATGGCTATTTCTATAGATCAAATAAGCTTTGAAACAATGCAGAAGTAAAATATAAAGTTGATTCAATTTTATTTTCATTTAAATTTTAAAAAAAATATTTTTGAAATATCTAAAAATTTTTGGAGAAAATCCGGGAACCAATCAAAACTAAATTTATAGCGCACGTGCTTTAATAGCACGTTTATTATGAAATTCACGATGAAGTAAGTAAGTACACAATAGCTTCATAAATAAAATTAATTGCAGTGTCAAATATTTTGAAATTTGCCAGTTTTTTATTGCTTCTCGACGTTATTTAAATATTTGTAATCTAAATGTGAAAAAGCAGGCTCTAGAATTGTAAAATATAAAAATACTAAAATTTTTGTAAATAAAAAGTTATGCATAGTACATAGTCTATAGTACATAGTATATGGCGTAAAAAGGTCCGGTTCTTTGTAAAAAAAAAATAAAATAAAATATCCCATAACTGAAGCTACAGATTAAAAACCATTTTTTAAAAAGCCCTGAAAAAATGGATGTAGAAACATATGTCGCGCTAGTCTGATATTTGTTGAAACAAGCTAAAATATTTGTTACTTTTTTATATTTTTTCAAAATTTTTTACATTATTTTGGCATTTTTTAAGCCCTCCCTAGCACCCAACCTAAAAAATTTATCGGTTTATTTTTTTTCAATGAGCTGATATTAAAAAATTGGGCTATGAACATGCATTTTAACCATATATCTATTCTCTAAGGCCTTTTTCTAGGAGGGGGGGTGGGGATACATTAGATTCAGATCCTCCATGCCTCTATAGGGTTAAAAATTACTTAGAAATAAACAGAAAAATTAATAAGAAATTAAAAACCTATGATTAAAAAATCAATGTCGACAACAGTGTCAGCGTTTCGGTTAAAACGATTTAAAGATGCTAAAAAGAATCCCAATTTAATTTTGTGAAAGGATAATTTTTATCATGAATGCATTTAGTATCTCTGGATTACTTCGCTTAAATCTATTTGGGCATTCTTTAACATACAATTTTCACACCCTCTGAGCCGGGAACTTAAAATTAATTTGTTTGTAAATGGAACAATTTTTTGAAGAAACATTATTTTGCTCAACACAAGGGCAAAGCAAACTTATTAACTGTGTTAAAATAAACTCAATCTATAGATTGACAATTCCATTGTCGGAACAACGCGTATGGACGTTATCACTTTTATATTCAAACGATTAATAGACAAACAAAAAACAAAGTACAAAAGATATTTGATCGATTAATAAAGAATAGAGATGAAATTGAAATGAGATGACATTTAAGCAATTAAAAAAACGAAAACTGTATTACAAACTAATATAGATTATTTAAATATATTTCACTCTGTTGTCAGATAAATAGACTGTATGTGTTATTTCAAATGCCCATTTAAGCAAACACGCCATACAATGTCACTCTTGAAACCTTGGAAGATAGATCGTTTTCCGGACTCCAGAAGTGTTTAATTCTTATAATTTCTCCTTTGCTGCTTATAAGCATAAAATGTGCAAGTCACTTTTTCATAGAAACCGAAAATGAAAGATAAGATTTTAAAGAAACAAAAACATGAATATCTAATACATACCTGATCAGACAAAGCTTTTAAGGGTATCGTTGTCAATCGGACATTGCCATCTTTGCATGGAGGGTCACTTAAATTACGCTTAAAGCGCCTTAAAGTAAATGCTGGGAGCAGGCAGTTTATGAAGGGCGAGAAGTAGTTGAACTATGGTATGGGTAGATCAAACTATTCTGCTGACTTGCTTATGTAAACTTGAATCATTAGTCAAACCATCTGTAATTCTATACCTAGTTCAACCATCTGTACCTAGTTCAACCAGTTTTAAACTATTAAAATCTATAAAAATAAACATTTTTTGAATTTCCAAAATAAAATGATAATATTTTCAGGATGTTTAACGCGTGGTTAGCCAACATCCTCAACTCATATCTGGGAGAGGTCATTTTTTTAGGAAGTATTCACTTCAGCAAACCAAATTTTTAATTTC
Organism: Eurytemora carolleeae; assembly: GCF_000591075.1. Lineage (NCBI taxonomy): Eukaryota > Metazoa > Arthropoda > Copepoda > Calanoida > Temoridae > Eurytemora > Eurytemora carolleeae. The sequence continues at coordinate 117,308 of NW_019397270.1, forward strand.
TTCAAAATCGTCGAAAGATCTGAGAATTAAAAGAAAATTGGATTTGTTGGTGGCTGAAAATTTCATATGCAAAAAATTGAATTTGAGCCAAAAATTTGGTAAAGTCCAAAAATCCGTTTTTTGATAAAAGATCAACCAAATTTTAAGACATTACAGCGAAAACAAATTGGCAGTTTTAAGCGGCCATTTCATCATATTTAAATTTTTTAAGTAATATTTTTCCTTGAAGCTGACAATATAGATATAAAATTGTGTAAAAATTGATCCTCCTTATTGGCCAGTTGGATTTGCTGGAGTAGTCCCAAAATTGGGTCCCAAACCCGGGTTTAACCCTCTCTTTCCTTTTTTTAAATAAAAGGTGATAAAGAATGGTTAAGTCATAATTGGTGATTCTTTTATCTGAAACCCCTTTAAAGAAAATTTGATAAAACACCTCTTCTTTTTTCATGAACATTTCCCTAGCAAATCTTAAAAATATGCCAAACTTTAGAAAACATTCTTCCCCGTAATAAAGTTTGAGACCTGGAATTTTATTAAATTAAGTTCTTAATTAAAATTTCATGAAAAGTCAGCAAAACAAAGAAAATTAAAATGTACTCAAAAAGGATTGTCTAGCAAATAACCATTTTTTTAAAAGTGGGAACAATTATTCACAAGAACTAATTTAAACTTAGTGATGCCGCTCGATTGCCACTCTTTGTAGGGTCCTCTAGGGTCTGGCATTGAACTGTGCTCTAGGTATTGCATTCTTTATATGTACTCCTCTATATTCAGGTGGTTGAGGAGTTGGACTCCCAAAATCTAGGAGTGGGTGCTTTACAAGGAGATATTCTTCTAATAGATCTTAAACTTAGATCTGATTGTCTGGTGAGTTAATTTCATTCAAATTAAGGGGGGGCAAACTTGTTATGTTGAATAAATGGTAAACATGGGATTTTTAGCCAGTGAAGGAAAAATATGAATTCCAAAGGAGGTGGGCACCAACCCCAACCCCCCCACCCCACTTTTAGGCAGCTAGCTCATTTCAAAGTATAGATTGTAAAACGGGAAACTATCCAAATAAGTCATCCCTTTTAACTTTCATGGACTGATTTCTCTCTTAATCAGGTTAAATGCCAGCTCCGACTTGGAATTAAATATTATTCTTTAAAAAATCTTGATCTCACCTAATTGAAAAAGGATATTTCCGAAAAATCTATAATTGGTGTGACATGTTTAGTCCTTAGGCAAAAAGTGAATTTATGATTTGCTTCCTAAAATAGACGAGAGTTTCTTTAAAAAAAAAAGAAGTTTTAATCAAAAAATAGTCTTTTTTCTACAATAGGTTCTAGAAATGTCCAATATAGGTGTTCAAATAAATAAGGGAAAAGTCCAAAAAAATGTTTTTTTTCGTTTCATAAAAAATATGTATTTACTAGAATTAATTGCTTATTTTATTTTCATTATATTGATATCTTCTGTTTCAGTCTTTACTGGAGTTACCCATTGAAGTAATTGCTGGAACAATTGGTAAAATCAGTTTCAAGATTCCATGGAGTAATTTATCCAGCAACCCTGTTCTTGTTCATGTACAAGATGTTAATCTTGTTGCAGTACCAATCTCTCATAGGTTAGTTTATCTAGTAATCATGTACTCATTCATGTACAAGATAGAATCTTGTTCTTGTTCATGTACAAGATATAAATCTTGTTCTTGTTCATGTACAAGATATGAGTTTTGTTATTGTTCATGTACAAGATATTAATTATGTTCTTATTCATGTACAAGATATAAATTTTGTTCTTGTTTATATAAAAGATGTAAATCTTGTTCTTGTTCATGTACAAGATGTTAATCTTGTTCTTGTCCATGTACAAGATGTACTTTTTGTTCTTTTCCATGTACAAGATGTCAATCTTGTTCTTTTCCATGTACATGATGTAAATATTGTTCTTGTAAAAAAATTTACAAGATGTAAATTTTGTGGCGTACCAATCTCTCATGGGTTAGTTTATTTAGTAATCATGTAATTGTTCATGTACAAGATGTTAATCTTGTGCTTGTCCATGTACAAGATGTAAATATGTTATTGTTAATTTACAAGATGTAAATATTGTGGCGTACCAATCTCGCATAGGCTAGTTTATTTAATAATCATGTACTTGTTCATGTACAAGATGTTAGTCTTGTGCTTGTCCATTTACAAGATGTAAATCTTGTAGCTGTACTGGCCCATCTCTCATAGTTTGTTTCATTCAGTAATCATGTACTCATTCATGTACAAGATTTTTATCATGTTTGCAGTACCAATTTTACAGAGACAAGGGCTGAGACTGAAATGCCGACCTAAATTTCCTAAATAGTAAATTTCCAAAGATTTAAACGATAACTGATGTCTTGACTCTCGAGTGTATATTTTACAAGGAATCAAGAACGCCAGTAAAAAAGACAAAATACAATCTGAATTGTCGTGTCTAAGACTTATGCTCTCAGGGTAACCCAAGTGGTTTGATTTTCTAGTAAACCTGGGACCGAAGTTGAGCTACGGCGCTGAACTACCTACAGTATAGTTATTTATATTTATCTGTAGTTCTGCATTTCTGTAGTTCTATAGGACATGTAATAATCTTAAATCACAGGTCCATGTTGATATAGTACATAGATTTAAATAACTACACTGCAGAACTACAGATGAGTATAATTTGAATCGACGGTACGTAGTTTAGGTACCTAGCTTAAATTCATTTTATTCTGGTCCTGAATTCTTATTTTCAGAGGGTATAACGAGGAGAAGGATAGTAGACTTGATGCCACCAGAAAACGAAGATTTCTCCAGAAGGTTGAGAGCATCTCAGTAATTAAACGAGCAGCTAAATCTCAAAACTCTAAGGTACACTCATGTAGCTAATTGTAATTCATTCTTTTCTTTTTTGTCATTCATATTGCGAATGAAAATCATTAAAAAGCTGTTTATGTTTTCTTTCATAATTATAAAAGATATGCCATACCAATTATATTTGTTGTTTGCATCATCATGATCATTTAAAGTTAAGCTTACCCAACAAACCAAATTCCGTGGAAGACCTGTTAATTTATGCAAGACATCAATGTTAAATGTACAGCAGTTGTACTGTTTGTACAGCAGTTAACATATTTGTCGATAATTTGACCTTGAGGCAAGAAAGGTCAGAAAAATGGAAAAATTATTCCTGGAAGTTTTGCATTTCTTTGCAAACAATTTAAGGAGAAAATTCACGAGAAAAAAAAAATATTTTACAATTTTTTTCAAAATTGTCGCCTATTTTTTCCCACGAAATTCTTTATCGTTTTCTCTTCCTTTCAAAAAATTCATCTTAGTAAAAAAAATGCGAAATTCCGCAAAAAACGTTTGAGAAATAAGAAGGAAATTTTTACCGCAATTCTGCATTTTTTCGAGAAAGTTTTTATTTGCTGGAAACCCTAGGCAAGATACATATGTAAACCTATGCTTTTTTTGTTAGGTCTTCACTGTCGTCTTCACTAACAACCTGAACCAATCTATCTTGTTCCATCGTCTTTGGTTTTAATCAATTAATCAAATATATTCTTTTAGGAGGAGAAGTTGAAAAGAGAACTGTGGGAAACAATGATTGCTACTTTTATGAACAATGTTCAAGTTTTCATTGACAGGGTTCATATCAGGTATTTTTAGACTATACAGTGATCCCCAGATTAAAGTGCAAATGATAACCAATCAAAAAACTTTCATAATCATACCGCAACATTTTATAATTTGTTAGAGCTTTGTCAGGCATAACGAATTAAGCTTGGAGTCTTGAAGTTTTCTTTTGTTGGCTATCATTTTTTTTCAAAATCACATGGTGGTTTTATTCATTAAATGTTACTTTGTATTTGTCACTGTATACATTTCTAAGGGACCAATCATGATAAGAATGTCAGAATTTACTTACATCAGAAATCTGAAACTTATTTCTTTCCAATTCATACAGCTGTCTCTTTAAATAATAATAAATATATATTCTAGATATGAAACCAATATATCTATACATCTNTATTTCTTTCCTATCTATACAGCTGTCTCTTTAAATAATAATAAATATATATTCTAGATATGAAGACAGTATATCTATACAGCTGTCTCTTTAAATAATAATAAATATATATTCTAGATATGAAGACAATATATCTATACCTGGTAGATTTATATCCTGCGGAATTTGCCTGGAGTCCCTTGCAGCGGAAACTACGAATAGGTTTGTAACGGAAACTTGACTTTTTCGGATAGATTGAAATATCTATTTTGATTTTTTCCCTTTTTTCTTTACTTTATAGGAAGGTGTACTCACAAATATTAAAGTTAAAAAATATAAAAATGAATTCGATATAATTGGTTGCAAAGATATAAGTACAGTTACAGACCTTTTTTTCTTGACATTTTTATAAATTACAACTATTTAGATCGGAACAATTCTGTCAAACTTTTGACGGTTAAGTATGAACATGACTCATTTCATGACAAGAAATTTTAATAGATAGATGATCAACGCTTGCAGGCTTTACTTTTTAACTCTATGTTACCCCCAGGGTACCCATGGGTTTCCTCAACAAATTTCAGACAATTTGTTTCAACCATTTGGCCAGATATAGCTGACAAAAATATACATATATATATATATGTATAAGCAATGTTATAAAGCAAGGAAAGTTAATGGCAGTTGCGTACTCTGTGTACATATTGAAACCAGTTCTCGATGGGCGGAATTTGTAAACAAGAATAGATGCCTCAGTGTTTGTTTAGTATCCGTGGAGGATAAAAGCATTTAATTTTGATAATTTTGATAATTCACATAATAGTTTCCTTTGACCAGAATATTTCATTGATTTTTTATGTGAAAGATGGATCCCGCGGGTCATGCTGTGACATCCGTCTTGTGTTTAAATTACCGCCCAGAGACAGTACACTGCAGTACAAAAGATGCTTACACCTCTGAAATAACTTTCCTTGCATTATAACCTTGTGTATGAGGAAAGAGCTTTATTATATAAATAATTAATTGTTTAGTAAATGGAAAAGCTGTGAAATCAATGGAAACTCTAAAAGTATTTTCAAGCTTGTCAGGTACAGTACAGTACAGTACAGTACAGTAAAGTACAGTAAAGTACAGGTACAGTACAGTTTTGAAAGAATGTAATTTCAACTTGCTTTCCATATAAAGAACACGTTAACAAGGGTACACTGTAAACCTTTATTTGATCAAGAATGGGAAAATATCATCTCCTTTATTTCTGAAGAAAAAATGTGTAAATCACTTTATAAAGAAATCACAGTTGAAAATAACCTTTTCAAGACAATGGTTTAAAGGGTACGGTTGTGAATCACGAAAAGGTTTAAAGGGTACGGTTGTGAATCACGAAATGCCAATCATAAATGGAGATTTACTTGAAGTAACATATACAGTTTCTTTAAACCAATTTGTATCTGTGCATATTCTTGTGCATTTAACCCTATCCCTGCTGGGGTACTTGAAAACCAGGATATGCTGGGGGACCCCCCTCTCTAAATCCCATGTTTTATGTCCAAATATGACAAATGATACATCATTAGAAAGCTCTTGTGCTCTACTTTTAGAATCTGCAAAAAAAATTTGCAAATTTGCAAATTTTTTATTGCAAAATCCAGTTATATAGTAAAACTGTTTGCAAAAAAAAAATTGTCCAAAAAATAAAAAATTATACATTTTTGAAAAGCCCTTGACAATCAAGAAAAACTAAAAATGTGCAAATTTCCTTTGACAGGTCGTTTGCAAAAAATTTGCAATTTTTTTTCGCAAAACTTATGCAATCCGTTTCCTTATGTCATAGGCTTTCCAAAAAGCTAAATTTTATCAAAATCTGACAAGTGAAAGTGGGTTAAAACAAAGATTTAGTTTGTTACAGGCAAAAGCAGTCATTCAGGCAGTTAGTATTAAAGCCCGGTTTTAGGCCTAAAAGGAGGGCTTTGGGTATGCAAGAAAAGTCAGAAAATTTCAACAGCCTCAGACCAATACTTTTTGAGTTATATGAAAAAACTACAGGGGGGGTCAGATTGACCCCCCCCCCCAGCAGGAATAGGGTTAACTTCAAACTTAGACTTATATTGATATTAATTCAAATACATATTAGACTAGCTGAAGTGGCCGGCACTGCCCGTGGAATTTTCAGAAAAAAAACTTTTAAATTTTGAAAAAATCGATTTTTTTTAGCATCTGTTACCCCAAGGGTTTTCATGAGTTTCCACACAAAAAAATTCATGAGTCTAGAGCTTTATTATATATTATGATAAGCATGATTATTAACTGTTTAAAGTCTCCGAATTGAGAAAGGAAATGAGTCTTTGCCACAAACTCTGATTTTCTAATTTCTATATCTTTGCAATACAATGTCGTAAATTAGATATTTTAACCTTTGTATTCTGGTAAATCAAAAAATCTAAGTTTGAAATATCAGAGGTGTACAACATCGGGTTCTAAATATATACGGTTCTGATGATATGAGAATTAGAAAATTTTAGTTTGTGATGAAAACTCAATTCCTTTTTATAATATTTAGTTTAGAAATTGTAACAAATATAGCCAATTCAATCTAGATATTTAATAATAAATAAATAAACAATGATTTATCGAGATAAAATCAAAGATTGATTCATCCGTTCACAAATAATTTCTCACAAAGAAAGAAACTATTTTACAGTTGAGGAGATTAAATAATCTAATTAAAAGACCGAAAATTATGAAAAAATTATCAATTTCGCAAACTTATATACTCTATCTTATAAACAAAGTTGAAGGGGTTTAAATTCAACTTATAAAATTGAACTTATACTCAAAAACCTGTTTTTAGATTTGAAAAATTCTGCTGTTATTGGAATCCATCTGAGTCCTCTGGAGTAATTGCTGCAAAAAGGTTTGGCTTTATTGTATAAAAGGTTTGGATTTATTGCATAAAAAGGTTTGGATTTATTGTATAAAAAGGTTTGGATTTATTGCATAAAAAGGTTTGGATTTATTGTATAAAAAGGTTTGGATTTATTGTATAAAAATTTTTCTAAAATGTGTGTTGCTTTTTTTAAACCAGGGCAAAGTTGTGTTAACTTATTGTTTGATATTTAACGTTATGTTAACGAATTTACGCACATAAAAGGTCTGCCTTTTACGCTAATTAAACTGTTAAAGGGACTGACTGGCCGGGTATTGTAGTTAAACTGGGAGTGCAGTGTTATAATATAAAATACCTGTAAAACTTAGTCATTAACGGACTTTTCCGTTAGTTTTTAAAATTTTTAAATTTTTAAAAGCCTCCGTTTCTAAAACGAAGCTTTGCACAGCCTGATATATTTCTCTATAATATTGAACTCTAAGTTCAACTACCACCAGGTACTCTCTTTAACTGGCGCGGAACTGCCCAGCCCTACAATAAAATATCTACAAAATCAATTATCTAGTGGTTCTAGCTGGAGAGTAAAAATGCGGGAAATTATGGAAAAACATTTCAGTTCTCAACCTCAGGACCAAGGTAATTTTAAAAAAGAAAATTTTGTAACTTTTGTAAAAGTTGTTCCATAGAATTTTCGTCATAGTATTTTAGTATTTTAAGATCAATGATATAAATGAATAAAAAATCGATGACTTTAAGAAACGATTTCTGTTTTTATGATTACTCAGATCAAATTTGCACGTAAGATTGAAATCTTATCTGTTTTAAATCATAACTCCTCTTATTGAAGAGATATTGAAAGAAAACTTTGAATTTCTTATATTTGTAACCGGGATAAAGGAATTAAGGTTTTGCCACAAACTCTGATTTTAATTCTTATGTCTTTGAACCTTAATGCCGTAAACCTAAATAATCATTCGTTTATTAAAATCGTTTGTTTAGTAAACAAATTATCGTTTTTTTAAAGTTTGTTTTAAAAAATCGTTCATTCTGTAAACAAACGATTGTTTTTTTTAAATCTTTCGGAAAATTCGTTTGTTCAGTAAAAACATATTATCGTTTTTTTCAAATTCGTTAAAACGAACGATTTAGAAATAGTTAATGAACGATCAATATCGTTCGAACGATTTTAAATTGTTTGCTTTGTTTTTGGCGGTTTTTCATATCTCTGAACAGTCCAAGTTCGTTTATCGTTCTTATTTTCTGAAATTTCGTTCGATCTTAAAAACGCTGCTACCTCTGTGTAGCACTCTCAGGGGCTAAGAAGAAAAGATCTAAAAATGTATGTTTTTGTTTTATTTCTCATTTTATTTAAAATCCTAAATTGTAATGCGTTAGTGGAAAATGGGGTTAAGAGATAAAGATTTTATGCACTTCAATTTTAGAAAATTTAAATTTAAAAGATTTAGAATTTAAGTTCAAAAGATTTATTCTTAAAAGGACTATAAGCGTGATTTCAAGTGATCCTCTATACAAAAGTGCCAATGCTCGATTAACAACGGTACCCTTTAAAGCTTTTAAATGTGAATTAGATATAAATGTTTTTGTTTCCCAGCAAAAGTGGCTTGGGAATGTCTTTCTTTAAAGGAGCTATTCCACTTTTTTGATCTGCTAGATGCTTCAACTTCAACCGTTGCAAATCGGCATTGTCATCTTTCCATGGAGGGTCACTTCAAATTATGCTTACAGTCCCTTTTTTTGGAAAATCTTCAGATTCTTTTATGTTGGACTTAAAAGGTTTCAAAAGGTTAACTTCAAACGGAATTATAAAATTGTACTGCAGAGTTCTTTCTGTTTAAAAGTACTCAAGGGCGTACGAGAGCATTTGTGTAGAGGGTGCACTGTTTGCGCGTGTCAGTGCGAAAAAAATGGTGGTGCCCCCCCCCCTTGGCAACATTATGAATCAGATTTGAAATTGTGTCTGAAGTCACTTTAAACCTCTAAATTGATTCTATATTAATTAAACTGCTCTGGAGGTTTGTCAACTTTGAAAAGAAATGAAAAAAAAAATTACAAAATGATTTTTTTTTAAGATAATGAAAAGCTTAAAAGTACTGCCTCAAAAAACGGTAATCCGAGGTTTTTTACAACAAATCTCCAGATGTAATGTTAAATAAGCCCCCACCCCCCGCCTCCCAGGAGGAAGCACACGTAGAGGGGGGGGGGGGCGTGCACCCAGGCCCCCCTCGTACGCCGCTGGGCTATTGGGTTAATCAATTTCTTTTCTTAATTAATAATTTTTATTTATTTATCGTATTTATCGTATCTTTCTTCAGAAATTGATCTTTTCTACACATTTCTAAATTGTTCTCTAGGCCACACCCAATTTTCGCAATTTCAAACAAAATTTTCCCAATTTCCAACGAAATAATATTAATTTTCAAATGTTTTCGGTCAGTTCAATATTTCGAAAAAAATATTAGTTTCTTTTAAAATTGTTAATTTTAGCTGTTCTGAGTCCATTGAGTGGGAAAGTGAAAATCATGATGAATCGGTCTATTGCAGACGGCGCCCCTCGACTCCTTTTTGACTATCAGGTATATTAAAAAAAACTAAAATTTAAAAAATCTTCCAAATCCTTTTAACGATATTTCGTTTTTAATTTTTCAAAAGCACCGTCGACAATATGTTAAAAAACTACCAACAAATGATCGTTTTAAGACTGTCTTTTTCTGGAAAAAGATCAATTTCGTCAATTTTCATCTTTGTTTCTATTCGGCATAGTTTCAATAGTCACTTTTACAGAGAAACTGTGATTTCAGATAGAAAAACAAGGATATCATTTTTGCACAGACAAAATTTTGAATAAGACCCTTGTAAATCGGATATGGCATTATTTTGAATGGAAGGTAGCTTGAAATTTGTTTCTACAGTCCCTTTAATTTTTCAGGAAAGAAAAAATTTCTTTGTCCTTTTACGCGTTTGTATTTATATTTATTTAGTTTTACTGTCTAGTTTATTCTCGAATCCTGAATAAAGGATTGTGTGAAATGTTTATGGATATAAAACGATAAACTGTGGAAATGGTTTATTTATTCAACAAGAAGATAAACACATTTTCTATAACCAAGGATTTTTCTTTACCACAAACTCTGATTTTCTAATCCATAAATTTCATGCAACACAATGAAGTAGACCTAACAGTTGGGGAACTCTAACACTTTATCGCCCACAAACCCGAGCATTAGGGGGTTTTGGGCGTTTTCTGCCTTATAGAAAGCGAGCATTAGGCTTAATGCTCGTTTTTTGCCTTTTAGAAAACGCCCAAAACCCCCTTATGCTCTGGTTTAAGGGCGAGAAAGTGTTTCAGAACCCCAACTGCCTAAGATATTCTAAACTATGAATTATGTTAAATTAAATAATTTAAGTTTAAAGTATCAATAGTTTTAATCAATATATATCTATATATCAAGATATAAGGATAATTAAATTTAAGTTTGTGGCAACGACTTAATAAATAAAGAACTGAAAAAATATTTAAATTTGGCCTTCCGTTTATAGAGTTAAATGATTGTATCACAAACTCTTTATATGATTAAAATTGGGAAGATATATTGTCATTTTTCCATCTTGAAAAAGGTTTATTATGATAATTTCCACAATTTTTCTGCAGCAGAAATGCGCAAGTTCACAACGGTACCCTGCAAACTTATATCTTTAAAAAGTGTTAAGTTTTGACAACTTCCTTCATTGTCTTGCCACCATAAATACTAAAAGGGGAACTTAAATTGAAAAGGTTTAGAGTTTGCTTTGCTAAGGATCAATATCATACCATGATACAAATACAAGACTTTAATCTAATTTAGTTGAAAGAGATCAAGGTTTGCTTGACTAAGGATCAATATCATACCATGATGCACATACACAAGTTTTTAATTTGATTTAATTGAAAGATTTAACTTAATTTGATTTAGTTGAAAGAGATCAAGGTTTGCTTGTCCAAGGACCAATATCATACCATGATGCAAATTCAAGCCGCTCTGAAGTTCCTCCAGCTTTCAAGGTACAGTCATATCCAATAAAAACGGAATAATTGTCGTCTTCCCTTTCCTTTTACAATAGAGTATAAAAATAGTGATAAAAAAAAAAACAGAAAAAAGTTGCACTCCGCTCAAACATTCAAAACATAACATTGTTAGAAATCATTTGTTTACTTTTTTACTGATAGTCTTCTGCAAAATTGTCTCGGGAATATTTACAGAAATGTATTAGTTACAAATAAATAATTAATCTAATATGCTTTGGAACTTAATTATTTGGACGGAATGAATATTAAATTGTGAATGAGAAAAACTAGTTCTTGAAAATTATAACAAACAAACTTGCCTTGTGTTGTCAGAAGAGACAATATGCCAGATTTTAACCATGTTGTATAAAATTTTAAATGTGCAAAAACAAGACTATCTTTAAGCCCGGTTTTGTCACAATAAAATATCTCTCATATGCCTCGGTATACATAGGAAACATGTTATTCCAAGGAATCATGCAATTGAGGGTAAAAGGGATGTGAATAGCAAAAATAAATGTTATTTTATTTTAGAATTTACCGAAAATATCGACCTAGACAATCTATTTTCTCCAAACCAAGGCATTGGTGGAACTATGCATACAGGTAAATGAACTTTTACAACAACAACAAAATTTTTAAAAGAATATTTTTTAGAACATTTTTTGTTTAGGTGCATTAAGCAGCAGTTCATTGAGCCATACTATTGGAGTAATATTAAGAAACATAGAGAAAAATACAGGTATATTTTTAAAGGATCAATATTACTCTTTACCGGAGAATCACAATTTAATACAGAAGAAGTTACTTTTATTTTACAATAAAATTTGAAATATTTATAAATACTAGAAATTCAAGGCGCTTCGCGCCCTTCTTTCTAGCCTTAGAGGGCGCTTCGCGCCCATCTTCTAAATTAGTTGTGAACATGTTCTCTTTGTGTACATCGTAAAACAAAACAAAAATAATTCGCGGATTTTTACAAAAAATTTCGCGGATTTTCAAAATTTTTAAAAATTTAACGACGATCGAATTTTGATGGAGACAAATATTTGAAATTTTGATTTTTCATAAACCTTCCCTGGGGTCCCTAGATGTCCCACAAACAAACAGACAGACAGACAAGCCAAATTTATATATAGATAGCATATGTTGCTCGCGGTTTTTTTTAATGATTTGTAATGTGCTCAGTAATGAGACATAATGATTAGAAGACTGTTTTTTTATTAGATCAAACTACCATTTAAGATTGATTGAACTTAAAAATTTAAAAATTGATTTTTCATTGACAATTTTTTAGTCTGGTTACTGATTAGAAGATTGATCTTTAGATTGGTTGAACAGTTCTTGATTAGATAATTGATTTTTAAGTTTGCCGACCATTTTCTTTAATCAAGAACTGAATTATTAGATAATTGATTTTTAACTTTGCTGACCATTTTATTTATTCAAGAACTGGATTATTAGATTATTTACCACTAGCTCAAGTGCCCAGCGTTGCCCATGGAGAAAGAAAAAAAATGGATTTTTTAAGAAAATTATTTTTTTCGATTTATAAACAAAAAAATATATAAACACGGACGAAGGGCTTTATCATATAGATTTAGATTGATACAAGTTGGTCGAAAAAATATATAAATGATTTTTTCAGGGTTTTGTTTGGACTCTGGTTAAAGCGCCATCAGGTTGGAAAAAGTTCAAGTTTGAAGGCAAAGATCAAAGAAGCAGAAACTGATCTTGATGTTACCAGTATAATGCTGGCTAGGGAACAGGCTAAATATCAGGTATAATGATCTTGATGTACCATTATAATGCTTGCTATGGAACAGGCTAAATATCAGTTGTCTTGATGTTACCAGTATAATGCTGGCTAGGGAACAGGCTAAATATCAGGTATTTGATCTTGATGTTACCAGTATAATGCTGGCTAGGGAACAGGCTAAATATCAGGTATATGATCTTGATGTTACCAGTATAATATTAGCTAGGGAGCAGGCTAAATATCAGGTTTATGATCACAGTCCCTTTAAGGACAAAAACAAACAAAAATTATAGATTGAAAGTCAAAAAGTTAAAATTTTAGGGCCCGCAATACTTGAATGAAATCGCCAACAAAACTGATATTAAATTGTGGATTTAGGATAATATCATAATATGATACTACTGACAGAGGAGAAGCTTCTCTCAAAAATTAAACTGATTTTGAATTAGATTTAGGCCACGATGATACTACTCAAAAGTCCAAAGAAATAAGAGAAGAAGCTTCTCTCAAAAATTAAACTGATTTTGAAATAATTTTTTTGGCCAAAGACGCTACTACTGAACAGCCTAAAGAAGAAGGAGAAGATACTGCTCTCTAAAATGAACCTGATTTTAAAATGTTTGATTTAGACCAAGATGATATACTACTGAACAGTCCAAAGAAGAAAGAGAAGAAGTTGATCTCTAAAATAAAATGGATTTAGAAATATTTGATTTAGGCTAAGATCTTATCAGTACAAAGAATAAAGAGAAGAAACTGCTCTTGTTAATGAAACTGATATTAAAATGTTTGATTTAGGCTAAGATGATACTTCTTAACAGTCCTAAGAAGAAGGAGAAGAAACTGCTCTCAAAAATGTCTCGAATGTCCGGAATGCTTTCAGAAAAGAAAAAACAGGTTTTAAAATTTAATACAATCAAATAAATGTTTTAATTCAAAATGACCGGTACAAGCGGAATTGACTCTTTGTCAAAAACTCTGATTGTACAATCCCGATGTTGTATACCTTGGACATTTCAAACTATGAATTCTTTTATATAAAAAAATCTAAGTTTAAAATAATAAAGATTTACATCATAAGGGATTATAGAATTAGAGTGTGTAGCAAAGGCTCAATTTCTTTGTAACTGATGTGTCTAACATATTTCTTAAACTTTTATAATTAATAAAATTGTTAAAGATTTTTCTTGTAAATGATTTCAATTTGTGCAATTAGTAAGAAAAAATAATGTATACTTCATTGGCTGTATTTTTGTTCTTGGGACCAGGTATGAGTAAGTGTCATATGTTCCATCCAGAATGAGAAAAAGTCTTGCAAAAAAACTTCCTGTCACTGCCACACAAACATCAGTATTTTAGCACTTGAATCAGTATAAGAATTAAATTGATTCATGTAACAGTTTCAAAAATTTAGATCTTAAAGGGAGGTCTGACTAGACACTGTAGTTGAGCTGAGAATGCAGTATTGTAGAGAAACCAATTGATACCTATAAAATGTTTTTAAGGTGTAAAAGTCAGAAAACAAAATAGATCTTTAAAATCCTCTTTGAGAGACAAACTGTCCGGGCAGCCGTGCCGGACCAGAACTTGCAAGCCAGCCATGCTACAACACAACCTGCCTGGGGGAGAGTGCCAAAAAGGATTTTAAAGATCAATTATGCTCTCTGACTTAGCAATTAGACACCGTTCAAACTTTTCAAATGATTTCTTAAAAATTCTCTACTATACTGCATTCTCAGATCAACTACCATCTCTAGCCAGACAATTCTCTACTATACTGCATTCTCAGATCAACTACCATCTCTAGCATGAACTTCAACGTATAATCACGTAATTTCTATTTAAAGTACTTAAATTTGATTTCAGAATTACCCATACATTGTGATTTCCGTCAATTGGAGAGATTATTTATAATTTTAAGCGCTAGGACAGTTAGAATCTATTTTTTGGAAACAAATACAAAAATTGTAATTATACTTTTTATCTCTTTTTATCTTTCTAGGCTATGGGTTGCTGTTTTGAGAATGATGACACCATAAAACCAAAAACTTATATAGGTTAAAGATTATAAAAAAAATTCCTATTTAATGTAACCCTTTATTCAAAGAATTTCAAACAATACAATATAAATAATGGAGATATCTTTGTTTTCTATCCAAATTGATTATTGTCTAATGGGAATTCTCTCTTTATGAAATTGCAGATATTCCCAGAATTTAATACTTTTAAGAAATATAACAATATCTTTGTTATTGTTACACAGATAAAGTTTTGAATTGTGAATGGAACATGGACCCTTTGAAGAAAGGTTTACTTGAAATACTGCTGACAGTATTGTAAACTATTCAAGAAAATAGAACTAAAACTGTAATATAATTTCAGAGCATGTCTTCAACTTCAGTGTAGGACGATGCATCATCCGGTTAAAACCAGTTTTTGTTTGGACTGTAACAGGATTCTCTGTCTGTGTAGAGACAAGGTGGGAATTATAAATACAATTTTAGATGTTACTTTAAGTGATCCTCTATTATGGACGTTACTCTAAACCCATTAATACTCTTAATTAATTAAACAATAATAGAATAAATTTATACGTGTAAAATAATCAAAAGAGAAGGGCAAAAGGAATTGAGTCATTGTCACAACTCAAATTTTCTAATCCCTATATCTTTGCAACCTGATGCTGTAATCCTTTGATATTTCAAACTTAGATTATTGTATCTAACAGTATAAATAGTTTGAAACAGCTACAACATTGGGTTGTAAAGATATAGGGATTAGAAAATCAGAGTTTGTGGCAAAGACTCAATTCCTTTGCTCAGAAACCTGGCTGAGCACTTAGTTTTCATTTTAATATATTTTCACGATAGGTATATTAATAATCGTTTATGTGAGTTTTAAAATTAAGCGTCATTCAAAATGGTTCGCTAAATAACAACCACTTCTAAAACACAAACATTTTATAAGTAAGGATTGAAACTTTTCTCCTTGTAAGTTTTGCTGAGAATAACGAATCCATGCAGTGCTATACATCCTCATAAAGAGAAATGTTTACTTTCCTGTTAAGTACTTAAAACTTTTCAAACTGTATTTGTATGAATTTCTATAAAGTTTTAACTTTTAAAATCGTCTTTTATCTTAATCAAAATGTTGTTATATAATTATTGATAAATATTAAGGCCCTCCGCACTGGCGTATACAGTTGCTACAAGAACAGAAGATATGCATATATCAACAGAATATGGAGATAGAATACTGGCTACCAGTAACCTTCTCTACAATACAGGTATATACAAGAACTAAGCATATATCAACAGAGTATGGAGATAGAATACTAGCTACCAGCATCCTTCTCTACAATACAGGTATATACAAGAACTAAGCATATATCAACAGAATATAAAGATAGAATACTAGCTACCAGTAACCTTCTCTACAATACAGGGATATATGAGAACTAAGCATATATCAACAGAATATGGAGATAGAATACTAGCTACCAGTAACCTTCTCTACAATACAGGTAAAGACAAGAACTTAATTTCTGTTTATAAAAAATATATTTTTTTAATAGATCCTGGTTGGCCTAATGTATTCTCCTTTGTATTTGAGAAGAATCCCTTGGTGACAAATACAGATTACAGGTAGAAAACTTAAACCATGTTTTTTTTTGCTTTTTTTACAATATTTTTTGTATAGGCTAGAGATGCGCTTGCTTCCCCTCCATGTATTTTACCAGGTTAGAAAAATTATTTTGTCAAATTCGAAAAATTTTCAAAAAAATAAACAATTTGTTATCTCTGTAATACAGCTATAGGGAGGCAATAGAGATGATTTGGGTGGGACCCAACGATTCCATTAGCACCTCATCCAATCAGGGTTCAGCCATGTACTTGGTGTATATTCTGAACCAATAGAAATTGCATGGCAGTATCATCTATCTTTCTATCTATCTTATTTCCAATTAGAAATTTCCTAAACAGTAAATAGAAATATTTACTTCTACTGAAACTAAAGTGCAACAAGGTCGAGTAAAGCCAAAGCGATGTAATATTCCTTCCTATTGCATTGCATCCCTATTGCGATCCATGTAATGAAGAAAAGCAGAAATGCAATGTAACATTGCATCTCTGGTTATAGGGTTGCAATGTATGGATTCAGCACCGTTATAATTTGGTTGGAAAAAATATTTTGGAACGGTCCAATATTTTACTAAATAATCCTACAGACTTGTACAATGTACATACTTTATATCCATGAAACTGTGGAATAGGAAGACGACTGACAGACTCAAAATATGTGTTAAAATACAGGGTGTCCCAAGAAACATGACACCCTGTATGAATGGTTTAAATGTCTTCTTCCATAATTTGTTAAGTTGTTTTATACGAAAGAGAATAATAAAAAATATTGTATGGTAGTCATCTCAAAGTAAATTAATTTCAACGTAAAATATATTTGAGTAAAAGATTTTTTAATAAATGAACTACAAAAAGTCTTTAATATCTAATACAGAATATGGCAGAAGACATTCAAAACTATTCACCAACTGTCATGTTTCGTGGGACACCCTGTAGTTCAATGAACAGCAATTGTGCAGTGTTCACAGACCCATTTAATTCACTTAATTAGTTATTTTTTAATTTTTTAAATGTCGTCGTGCTACTCCACTGTTTTATAGGTCCCACTGTATAAAATAATATAATTTTTAGGAAATTGTTGGCTCAGAACTTCTAGATTTCTTTTTCCTTCCCAATACTGATTCTTTAGAGGTAAATTGTTGGCTCAGAACTTCTAGATTTCTTTTTCCTTCCCAATACTGATTCTTTAGAGGTAAACTTCATCTATCAAAATTTAACCAAAATAGATTATTTTTTATATTTCTATAAACAGGAGAGTTGGCGTGACAGTTTCAAGTGACCCTCCATATTTATAGATTGACGTGTCCGATTCACAAGGGTACCAGCTTTAAACCAAAAATTATGAGATATCCTTATTTTACTATGTAAAAATTAGAGTAGCGATTTCTCCCGGCCTCATGCTATATACTCACTTAGAGGTTTAAAGGCATCGTTGTCACGTTGTGCAGTTAATATAATATTAAAGGGATTGTAAGCGTAATTTCAAGTGACCCTCCATATAAAGATGACAATGCCTGATTCGTACAACGGTATCATTTAATCTGATAAAAAAGTGTTTACTCCTCCATTAATTTTTATATATAAGCAAGAAATATGCATGTCACTTTTAAAGATAACCCGCATGCAAATGGAAAAGAACAGTTAAAAGAAACAAGGATATCAAATTTATACTTGATCAGAGGTCGAATTTAAAGAATCTGAGCCGCGGCTTAAATTTGCGACTCGACTCAAATATGGTTGTTTCCACTTAAAATTGTATTCAATATTTAAGCCAGCGCTCAATTAAAACCGGTTTTTGGCGGATTTGAGACGCGGCTCAAATTCATAAAATTCGGACTCAGAAAAGGCGTTTTAGGGTACCGTTGTAAAAATCGGGCATTGTCATCTTTGCATGGAGCGTCACTTGAAATCACGCATACAGTCCCTTTAAATGCAGATTCACATGAAATAACGTTAACAGTTCCTTAAATACTGTATTTTATCCAAGGTTACATGGGGTGTGATATACCAGTCGTATCTGTATGCTAGACAGTTTTCTCGCTTTGTCCAGAACTGTCTTAATTCAAGGTAAACTATATGAACATTTTAGGAAAATTATTAACACTCAGCATAAATTGTTCATGTAAACGGGCAAGAAATACAAATTACAACTATTTTAGAGCTGAAAAAATGTTTTCAAAAATTATAGATTATTATTCATTGGTTTATATTGAATTTAAATGTGTTTTTTTAAGCCAAAAATTAATTTTGTAGACTCTGACGTAAATCGGATTTCAAACTGGATATTTTGACACTTTTTAGTACCGATTGATAATATACTTTCTGACAACCATTTCCCTGTTAAGAATGGCCTGTTTCTCTGTTAAGAATAACCTGTTTCCCTGTTAGGAATGACCTGTTTTACTGTTAAGAATGACCTGTTTACCATGTTCAGAATGACCTGTTTACCTTTTAAGAATGACCGTTTTACCATGTTAAGAATGACCTGTTTATCTCTTAAGAATGACCTGTTTACCATGTTCAGAATGACCTGTTTACCATGTTCAGAATGACCTGTTTACCATGTTCAGAATGACCTGTTTACCATGTTCAGAATGACCTGTGACCTGAAAGTTGACCTACATAATCCCTGCATTGAGATCGGGCAAATGGGAACCATCTCTACAGACGCTAATAAACTAGTCATTCATTGTGGGCATCTTCAAGTAAGTATAACATTGTAACATTGTTAAGACTGTAGATGTAAATTCAAGTGACCCAACAGTTTAATAAGAGTTCGATTCACAACGATTCCTTTGAATGCTGTATTTAGTCACGAAATAATGAGATATCCATGATTTTTCTGTAAAATGACTTTTGGATTTCTCGCTACGAGAGAATGATAGACATTGTGAGAATTAAACACTTTAAAAACGAAGATATCTTCTTCATTATTAATAAGATAAATGTTTAAAGGATGCTGTTGTGAATCGGGCTCACTTGAAATTACTTTTTAATCTAGCAAATATCACATTTGTTTAATATATTAAAGGGATATGACTTCAGGTTGTAATAATAAAGAAATTAGAATATCAGAATTTATGATTTGCGTTCAGACACTGATAGAATATCGGAAAATCTGTGTAATAACATTTTTAGAAATGCCTAAAATGAACATGATAGAATCAGAAATAATTAATAGAAAAGGTTTCATACTCAAGCTTAACAAAATTTTAGTGTGAATTTATGAAAAAAAAATATCACTTGTTTTAATACAAAAAGTAAAAAAAACTCAAAAAATATACTTTTAACAGTTTAAACTCTAAAACAATAGATTTTTTGGATAAAAACTGAACTAAATATCTTTTAGTTAAGCTGCGTCAGATCAGAGAAACAGTGTGAGAATGATCACACTGGCTGTTCGACTAATCTATCAGGATGTGAGAATGGCTTCACAAGATGTGAGGAGCATGTGAGAATTATCTCCAGGATAGAGTGTTTAGTGACAGGGATGGCTGTTATACTAGCTCCTGGAGCTAAATCCTTTCCAGTTCTTACTCAGGACCCTTCCTCAGGTCATTAGTTAGAGATTCTATTATTGAAGGGACTGGAGCTAGACGTAGTGTCAAGTGACTCTACTGTACAATTCACAGCAGTACCCTTCAAAACATGGCATGGATTGTATACACAATTGTCCGCAATAATATAGTTTTTAAACTTTTGTGTATTTCACAGCATTAAAAGAAAAAAACTTTACAATAAAAAAAATTGAAAAAAATAAAGATATTAAAAAAGGAAAACTATTAAAATAATTTTTGTTGAGCAATTTTTAAACCTTATTTCAACAAAAAAAAGTACTGAGGCATGGAAACCATTTCGAAATATTTGAATTATTACTGAAAAGTGAAAATACAAAAAAAATTTGTTTAGAATATCACCTGGTGCCAAATACAAAAGCTGAGCTGACCCTAAGCTCAGTATCCCCCCAGCAGCCCTGGGTTCTTGACATCTTCATCAAGTGTGTTAAGCTTAACCTGTCAGGTAAACAGTGGATGTCTAAAGATGGGTATTGATTTTATTAACAAACGAACTTTTGAGAAAGTACAAAGATTTTTAATAAATGAACAATTTTTCTACAAACTTTTGAAAAACAAACTTTTTTTTACTCTAAGAACTATTATGCTGTAAAAACGATTTTACTGTGAGAATTATTTTACTGTAAGAACTATTTTACTGTAAGAACGATTTTACTGTGAGAACTATTTTACTGTAAGAACTATTTTACTGTAAAAACGATTTTACTGTGAGAAATATTTTACTGTAAGAACTATTTTACTGTCAGAACTATTTTCCTGTAAGAAATATTTTACTGTAAGAACTATTTTCCTGTAAGAACTATTTTCCTGAAAAGAACTATTTTACTGTAAGAACTATTTTACTGTAAGAAGTATTTTACTGTGAGAATTATTTTACTATAAGAACTATTTTACTGTCAGAACTATTTTACTGTAAGAACTATTTTACTGTGAGAACTATTTTACTGTAAGAACTATTTTACTGTAAAAACGATTTTACTGTGAGAAATATTTTACTGTAAGAACTATTTTCCTGTAAGAACTATTTTACTGTAAGAACTATTTTACTGTAAGAACTATTTTCCTGTAAGAACTATTTTACTGTAAGAACTATTTTACTGTAGGAACTATCTTACTGTGAGAATTATTTTGCTGTAAGAACTATTTCAAATAATGTGAGAAAATTTCGTTTTCCTTGTTATATTTGACACCTGCAACGTCGTGTATAATTAGTCCATTTCTCTATTGCCACCAATTGTACTTGATAATCTATTTGATTGATATAATTTTTATGTTTGTTATTATTGGTATCATTGGTATTATTGTTATTATCGTTATTTTTTCTTGTCCAATTTTTCCTTTCGTTTTTTTACATTATTGTTGATGTTATAATTGTAATTATTATTCATATTTTTTTGTCTATTTTTCTTTTAAATATCGTAGATAAGAGGGTTGGTGAAATTATTGATTTTCTGCGAGACCTGCCTCTGCCCCAGCGAGCTGTCCTGCCTAACCTGGATACTCCTATACGGTCAGTTTAAAGAGAGTGTTCCCTTTTTAATATTATGTATGGATATGTTTGGTTTGGTAATCTCGGTAACATATTATCGTGAAAAATATTGATTAAATTTTCCGTAAGCGTAAAGATGAGACTATAATGCAAGAGATGTAACATTCTAAAATCTAAATATCTCTGACGCATGATTTATTGATTGATTTTAGGTCGTCTTTGTTGTGAAAAATCCACAGAAGCGACGATAAAATTTTTTAATCAATTATATCTATTAGAAATGAAAAATAAAAAAATAAAATTATAACAGAAGCAAAGCTGAGGTTCTCAGCTTTTTCATGGGTGTAGACGTTTTTATATTGGTGGCGTATTTTTTTAATATGATGTATTTAATACTACAACTTTTATACCAAATCTGGCATATGCCCGTTTTGGTATAATTTCGACACAGTTTTATGTCAATTTCTCGAGACAGGAACATCAGATAGATGTCTTCAATGGTATCGTTCAAAAGCTGAGAACCTCAGCTTTCATCCTATACCCCCTTTCATTTTTCCTTTACTGTCCCTTTAAAGGGACTGAGAGCGTAATTTCAAGTGACCCTTCATGCAAAGATGGCAATGCCCGATTTACAACGGAACCCTGTATACTGTCGTTTTCCTGACTCAAAGTGTTTAATTCGGATAATTTTTTCTATTTCTTCTTATTATCAAGAAATGCGCAAGTCACTTTTTGCAGAGAAACCTTAAATGATCAAAAACAGTTTAAAGGAAAAAAAACATGGATATCTAATTCATACCTGATTAGACAAAGCTTTTAAGGGTTCCCTTGTGAATCGGGCATTGCCATCGTTGCATGGAGGGTCAATTTAAATTACACTTACAGTCCTTTTAATACCAAGTTTTTGAACTAGAATCACTCTTTCCCCTATATCTTCAAAACACAATGTCGTAGACCTTAGATATATCAAACTATGTTAGATAAAATAGTTTAATTTTTTTAAAAAGTAAGTAATTTTTGATTTATAAAAATAACATAAAAAATATAAGATGAAGTGTTTCAGAAGAAAATATTTAAAACCTCCAAAATGCAAGGTTATAATGCAAGGAACGTTAATTGCAGTTGCGTATCCTCATCGTACATATTGAAACCAGTTTTCTCCGGGGGGAATTTGTAAACAAGAATAGATGCATCAGTGTTCGTTTATTATCCAAGGTGGATAAAAGCATTTAATCATAATAATTTTGATAATTAACGTAATAGTTTCCTATTTCATTGATTTTTTAAGTGAAAGATGGATCCCATGTCAGGCTGTGACATCCGTCTTGTGTTTACATTACCGCCCAGAGACAGTACACTGCAGTACAAAGATGCGTATTGCGTACACCTCTGAAATAACTTAAATAAAGATTAGAAAAGTTGAGGAATTCCAAAAGTGGTTTTATACAACCTTGTCAAAAATAGAACGTTTCAAAAAAATGTTATTTTTGTTTTATTTTATGTTTTATTTCAGTTGGAAGATTGACAAAAGATGGACTGTGCCTAATATTGGTAAATTAGAACTTCTATACTTGGAAACACAACTTTCTACCCAACAACAAGAACAGCAGCAACATGAAAAACAACAACAGCACAAACAAAGTTTCAAAAATCACGACAACAAAGATGTTCAAAAGCGAAGGTTTGCAACTTCAAAATATTATTTCTATATTTTTTTAGGAGCCGGAAAGTTGCCCCTCCCGGATCTGGATTAGTTGACCCGGGTGTTGATATCTCCGGATATTGTGCTGCTGTGGATCTCCCTGGTCTAGAGGATAATATATCTCCAGGTGAAAGGATAATATATCTCCAGGTGAAAGGATAATATATCTCCAGGTGAAAGGATGATATACCTCCGGGTGAAAGAAATTCTTTATATTTAATTATATGATAAATATAGATTAGTTCCGCCCCCTGATTGGCTATATTTCAATGGGAATTTAGAAAATTACATGTAGAATTACAAAGTTTTTGGAATTACAAAGTTTTTGGATATTGATTTGAATTTTCCGCACATTTTTAAATCAGATGACTGATTTAATGATGTTACAAAGATGTGATGATTTTTAAATTAGATTTAATAGTGCACTTAAATATTCTGAAAGTAATACTAGTTTTTTTTATTTCCTTAGGAAGTTGGAAGCTATATTTTTTTTCTGTCTTATTAAACTATCTTCCTGATGATGTGATTTTTGAAATTTCCTTTTTTGTTTTCGTAGAAATTTAATACTTCATTTGGTTTGGGATGAAAATATTTAAAGAAATGATATGTGGATAAAAAGAATTCTTTAATAAGGCTTCAATGGAAAAACATGTTCTTTCCTTTCATGGAAAACTTGTGTTAGAGTTTATCCTAATTTTGGAGAATGGAATTAAGTGTTTGTACAAAACTCTGATATTTTAATCCCAATATCTTTGCAGCCCAATGTCGTAGACCTGAAATATTTTAAACTATGTTAAATCATATATTCTAAGTTATACTTTAAAAAATATCAAAGGTCTACACCATTGAGTTGCAAAGATATAGGGATGAGAAAATTGGAGTTTGTGGCAAAGACTCAATTCCTTTTATAATTTCTACATTTTTAGGAAATCCAATGCGTGCCTTGTTAAAGCTTTCAGTGAAGGATTTGTCTCTTGTCTTCGGAAAGGAAACAGAAAACGTGACAAGGTGAGGAAATTTTGGACGATTTGGACATTTTGGACAATTTGGACACAGCAAACAAAACTTTTGCTCTCGACAGTGCTGTAATGCTTTATTCTTTAAGTTCAAAATATTCCCTAAATATCAGTTTGTAGACTTAAAGAGACAATTGTCGTAATTTTAATAGCGCCATGTCCGATTCACAACGGTACCTTTGAAACCTTTATCAGATTAATAATGTAGATCATTGGTAGTTTTTCAAAATCAGTTTTTCAAAATCAGTTTTTCAAAATCAAACAAAAACTTGATACGTACCTAATTTATACTTGAAGAGACAAAGCTGTCAAGGGTACCATTGTAAATCTGACAAGACATCGATGTAGGGTCACTTGAAATTACGATTACAGACCCAATAATAATAATATTTTTAGAAGTTACCTAAATCTGGCAGTTATGGATTATAGTCTGGATGTTGGTATTCTTCAGTACGGTCCAGCTGTACAGGTAAACGTAAAATACATATATATAGTTAAGATCTTTGTATACATGTACAATACATACTGCCCAGGGCAGTACACTGTACATATTATATACCAAGGAACTATATATATTTCTTGAGTTATAGGGTCATACTGTTCAGTGTACAAATACTTGTTTAATACATACTATACAATTACAGTTTGGATCTTGGTATATGTTTATGTGTAAGTTTATTTTTCGCATTGTACAGTGTACAGACTTTACAGTAGTTGGATCTTGATTGGTGTATATATAGGCGTTTTTACTTTATGTACTTTACAAAATGTGTGTATTCTGCATAACGTATCTATTTTATATTGTGTACAACTTTCTTATATACAATATATATATTTATGTAGTATTTTCAACTTTGTACATTTTAGATGTTTAAATATATATATACAGATGTCTGTTTATCATTTGTGTTATTGTTTACAATCTTTATTATTGTTGTTACGCAACAACTAATTCTTCAGCAGTCCAAAAACGGCACAGCAAAGTGTACGGAAACCCTATCGCCCCCTCCTTCTATTCAATTCCCCTTGAATTAAAAATTGTTTTCAAACCCCAAAAATAAAACGTATTCATTGACCTTTTTGTATGACGAGTTCATGATGTACATGGGGTTGTGCAATTTTCAGCTTTAAAGTCTGCATAAACATCTATTGTAATGTATCTAGGATTGTATCCTTGCTATGATACAAATCTTAGACCTACATCTCTGCATGTTGAGCAATTAGCAATTAGGGCTGCATTGCTTAGGAGTGATTTTGCAATTTTTACATCGGTTAAAAAAATAACAAATGGAGTTTTTTAAGAAACTAGAACAATCAGTTTTTAGAAATTAAGAATATTCCCATTGCCTAGACCAGTTAGCAATAAGATTTTAAATGAGATAAGAATCTGATAATAGAGAATTCTTTCTTATATCTTTAGATTTTCTAATGTGTTACTTAATACTTACTTTTTTCTGACTTGTACCACTAACTGTTAAAAGGGACAACTCATTCAGTGCAGTGCACTGTGCAATTCGGTAAGATACAATTTCAGTGATCCCGAAAGGTCGAGCTGGTACAAGTTTGTAAATTGTGTGTACGGTACACTACAGGCCCTGCCAGTACAAGGAGTGTCACGGTAGGTCGAGCTGGTACAAGTTTTTTTGTGTACGGTACACTACAGGCCCGGCCAGTACAAGGAGTGGCACGGTAGGTCGGGCTGGTACAAGTTTTTTGTGTACAGTACACTACAGGCCCAGCTAGTACAAGGAGTGGCATGGGACATTTTCAACTGTCACTAGAGGTACAAAACGCATGTATACAGTTTAGACCGAGTGGCGTTTTAGAGCATATGTATTATGTTTCAAAATTAATTTTCTTAATTTCAAAATTTTAGAAAAAAATTCGTGTGCTCCCCCATCACATTATTTATACTTTTTTAAGTTTTCACATCTGTTTAGTTTTTCTGTTTGTAGGCTCTCAATATCCTCTACAGATATGTATCACCTAAGGGAAATTTATATCTTTTATGGAAAAAAATTTTTATTTTAAAGGGACTGTAAGCGTAATTTCAATTTTCATTTGTTTTAAAAATAAGGAATTTTGTTACAAATGGGAGTTTACTTCAAAATTACAGCTCCTGCCCCTTTAAAATTCTTTAAATATTTTTATATTTCGGAGAAAAAAGATATAAATAATAAAATTGTAAAGTGCCCAGACTTCTCTTCTCATTTTAAATCCGTTCAACATTCTTTGGTTCTTGATCTCAGTTCAATTCAGGAAACCCCGACATCTATAAAAAGAATACAAATCTTCATCTATATAATAAAACAAGACATTCGTGGCCGGGGGTGTAATAGGCTAAAAAAAATGGAAATTTTTTAAAAAAATTTTTTTCACGGGCAACACCTGCCCTTCAGCTAGTTTATCTATATAATAAAACAAGACATTCATATATATGTTGCGTATAGCCGGCCAAACGGCTGGATCGATTGGGCTGAAATTTTTTGTGGACACTCATGGGTGGCCANGCCGGGCCCTTCAGCTAGTTATTTATAATTTTCAAAGTTTTTGAATTTTTAAATTATTTTTGTTTTCCAAATGAACTCAGTTTTTGCCACAATCTCTTCTTCTGACAACCTAGACAGACCTGTCATAATTCAAACTTTCTAATTACACGATCAAGTTGCAAAGATATCGAGGGATTTGAGTTTGTGGCAAAAACTCAGATCCTCTTCTAAATTTCCTTCATTTTCTAAATTGTCAAAAATTTCTGAATTTCCGAATTTTCTTTAATTTCTGAATTGTGTCCGGTGTTCACAGATTTCCCTGCATCGAAGCTCAATATGGTTGTTTATCAGTGAAATACAAAATATACTCGAAAGGTAATATTTTTTTTACTTGCTAAAATTATTTTAGATTAATTTTTGTTATTTTGATATTGATGAAAATGATTTGATGTTAAAAATATTAAGTTGATTAATAATTTCATAGTTCTTTTAAAAATGTGATGAAAAATTAATGATTAAAAATTAACTCATAAAATGTTGCAAAATTCAATTAATTAGATCCGCTTTGCCGTTTTTTCAAAAAATTTAACTCAAATCTAAAAATATGAATTAATGAAAAAGTAAACACAATCACGACAAATATTTTAAAACAGATATAATATAGATTACTGAATATCAAATAATTATCTTATTTGTGTTTTTAAATATTTTTTTTTCAGAAATAATATAAAAAACTGTGTCCAACCAGTTCTACGCTCATCGAGAACTTTGTGGAAAAAGTTGACCAGTTGGAAACCATTCCAGGTAGCCCCCCCCCCCCGGGACCATTTCAGGTAGATACCTTCACAGTCGCAGTCCCAGCTCCATGAATGATGTTCTCTATTTAAATGTTTCTCAATTTTACTCTTCTTTCTTCTTTTTATGTACATTGTAAAGTAACTCTTCTATCTTAATAAACTATAATGTGTGAGTGTGATAAGTTAAAAATCTAGTTTTTTAGTCTTTAGTTATTAATTTTGACTCTTTTTGAGTCTTTTAAGTAAAAATAAATTTTCGCCTTCGCCGCGTTTTTTGTTCCTAAGTCATGATTTTTTTGCACCTAAATTAATCAAGCAACCCCTTACTTAAATCCTGTATCCGCCCCTGCCAGCGATACTGGGCTGAGGAGCCTCCTCCTGGACACTCTCGATCTCGTCATTCAAATCAGTTTCCGTCCTTTTTACACTAACATTTTTTTCACAAATTAACAAAAGAACAAATGATTAATTCATTTGGAGAAATGATGGAGAAAAAAAAAGAAGCACAACACATTTGTAAAATCGTAAGAATATAAATTTTAGACATCTTCACGCTAAATATAGGACTTATAGATGTCTAACCAAACATGTGCACCAGTCTGAACAAATGCCGCAACTAATTTAAATGTCAGCCGGTTCTATTCTCCGCGTAAAGACTGGACAACATGTAAAAAAGTTAAACCCAGCGGCTAAGGGAAAAATATGCATCTAAAGATTATGATTAAGACGTTGAATCAATGTTTAATCAGATAAAGAAAAACAGTCGTATTTCTCATTTCTGAATTACATCATGGAGTCTTTACTAGACCTCAACCACTCGATAAACCGTTACCGGCTACTGCTCATTTTTTTTCCAAAGAATATATCATACTAATTTATAAGAGAAGTAAAATTTTCTTTTTGAATAAAAATTTGTGAATTTGTTCGCAAAAATTAAGTAATATCGAGGAGTGGGGGCACTGCTCCCTTCCCCCCCTTGATATTCGCTTGGAACTTAAAACTATAAATAACAATGGTTTAGTACTATCAACAGAGTTTCTCATTAAGATAATTTTTACCAAAATAAAAAATTTAAATATTTTCTCTTCTTCAGATTACGCCAGGGTCAGAGGATTCACAGTGTACATTTTTTAGCTCAGCTGTTAGAGTCCATAGATTCTCAGGTATAGTTTAAAACAGATCATTAAAAAACATAAAATTCAAAAAATTTAAATCCAAAAACATTAAATTTAAAAATGTAAAACCCAAAAATAAAAATTTCAAAAACATAATAAATTAAATCTTTTTTTTTAAATTTACAATTGTGTAGATTAATCTAAGAAATAGAAATTTATCAAAAAAATTAAATCTTTAAATCGAATCGAATAAGTTACCTTTTTTAAAAAAAAAGGTAACTTATTTAAAAAAGGGAAGTCATAAAAATTTTGAACAATTTTTTTTAGCCCTTCTTTGTGATACAGAACAAGAGTTTATGAATCTTACTGTATCCGATACAGAGCTAGATACAGTTTACAGGTACAGTTTCCGGGTTACAGTTTACATTTTTTGTTTAAATTGATGGATTGTCAAAAAATTCGAAAATCAATTTTTTCAGTGCAAAATTTTTCAATTTCGGCCAGCTATAAATCTTCCCTTTTGAGTTACTTTAAAATTTGGGTCCAATTTAATTGGTTCAGCCGTTTTTTTGCTTACTAAAATCAAACAAATGTAACATTAAATAAAGACGAATGCTATATGTAGCTGAAAAGATGTAATATTTAATGTAGAAGCTGAAAAGATGTAGATATTTAATGTAGAAGCTGAAAAGATATAGATATTTAATGTAGAAGCTGAATAGATGTAGATATTTAATGTAGAAGCTGAAAAGATAAAGATATTTAATGTAGAAGCTGAAAAGATGTAGATATTTAATGTAGAAGCTAAAAATTACTTACTAAAAATTACCTAAATATTCAGTTTTAAAAATCAATTTTTTTCGGCGGACTTAATGTATTGTAAATTTTAATACTTTTTTTGCACAACAGACATTTTTAAGATTAAAAAATGTTATTTAGGGCGAGTAGTAAACTCATTCTGAGAGTTTTTATCAGAAATTTCCTTGTAGAAGATCTTACTCAGTATACACACTTTCCTAAGGTATGTTTCGGAGACAGATAACTTCTTTAAAGGGACCGTTCACGAATATACAAGAAATAAGAAATTCATCTCATAAAGAAACGACTTTATCTTTCTTATGTAACTCAGATTCCAGGTTTTATGGGTAGCTTGTAAATCGGGTGCAACTCTAAATTTAAAATCAAATTTTTGTTATTTCAAACTTAAATGATGGCCCCAAAGCATCTATCATATGTTTTTGTAAAAGAAATTTAGTCTTGACAACGAGCGCAAATTTTTTTTAATCCTAATATCTTTGCAACCTGATTGTGTAAACCTTTCATATTTCAAACTGAAATTATTTAGAAGAAAACTAAAAAATACCATTTAACATGTTTTCTAAAAAATACCTTTATTTAAGATTATGTGGCTTGAGGAAGGAAATATGCTTGAGATGAGACTGGTTTTAAACCTGTCAAAGGAAACATTTTTAATACATTTTTTCAATTTTTAGTTTTTAAACATTTCAAAATTGTTTTTTTACAATTTTTTTAACTACATGAAAATCTGTCTTTAAATCTTTTGCTAGATTGTCTTGTATTGTTAAAATCTTTCTCAACATCTTTGACAATTGCTAGAGCATGCATTGGGAGTTTTTTTTTACAAAGGTTTAAAACATGTGGTCTGTTTTATTTTGTTATTGTATTATCTCGTGATTGAGTAGAATGCCGAGAATGGTGGATTTCTTAATATTAATATTGGGAATATTCATCTTCTTATTCTTCACAGAGTTTACAGGCTTCTGCAGGTCATTTTAAACAATTAAGAATGATGAATGATCAATTGTCTGTGGTCAACCAATGATTAAGCAATTCAATATGATGAATGATAAATGATGAATGATGAATGATGAATGATGAATGATGAATAATGAATGATGAATGATGAATGATGAATGATGAATGATGAATAATGTATGATGGATGATGGATGATAAATGATGAATGATGAATGATGAATAATGAATGATGGATGATGAATGATGAATGATGGATGATGAATGATGAATTATCTAGATGTACTGTGCTCCTGTACCCCTGAATCTGATCTATCTGAAGCTAAGAAAGATTAAGAATAAACTACCTTCTCCTTCCTTCTCCCCTATACCGTCTCTAGGAATATATAATTTACTATCAACAATACTTTTATGAAAACATTAAAGGGACTGTAAGCGTAATTTCAAGTGACCCTTCATGCACTAATGGCAATGCCCGGTTTTGTAACGGTTCCCTTGAAACCTTCCTCTGAACAATAATGTGGAAGATATTGTCGTTTTTAAAAGTTTAAAAGTGTAATGATAATACATGTTTTCTTGCAGTAGAAATGCGCAAGTCACTATTGTAATTATAAACATTGATATCTAATTCATATTTGATCAAACAACGTTTTTAAAAGGGCCCCGTTGTGAATCGGTCATTTTCATATTTACATGGAGGGTCAGTTAAAATTACGCGTACAGTTGATTTAAATGCTTATATATTATATCCGTTAAAACGCTTGTAACTGTTTATTTTTTTGTCTGCAAGCTGTTTCATATTAAATATTACCTTGCGGAAGTAGAGAAAATAAACATTTTATTAGATATTGACATAAATATTCAATAATCTGGGACTTCCAATTTGTAAAATATTTCAAAATATCCAAACAATTTGGATAGTGTCCAAAAGTGAACTCTCCAGTTCTTTGTAGGGCTCGACAAACAGCAGAAACCGTTATTCTTTAAATAGTTAACGAATAGCAGAAACTGTTATCTTTTAAATAGTTAACGAACAGCAGAAACCGTCCTTGACCAACAAATTATGGTTTATAAAAAGAAAAAACAGATGTGTTTCAAAATAACGGAGATTTTAATTTTTCAACTTAAAATTGCATGAAACTTACTGAAAATCAAAAAATGATGTGTTCTGGTGCTTTTTACATGTTTTTATGTTTCTTAATATTGTCTTAATAATTTTATTGTTAACGGCAAAAAATATATTTTGTTTACGTTGTTTATAAAATTGAGTTGTAAACAAACAAAACTTTTATAAAATGTTAAATGAAATAAACAGAATGTTAAGCTCTTAGCTCAAGAACGAACGGCTAACAGAGAAGTTGTTTTTGAATGATTTTAACTAACCGTTAGCACAGGGCTTGTAAAAAGTTTGAGAGTGCCCAGCCCTAGTTCTTGACATTCAATTTTCAATTTTTAAAAGTTTCACAAGTTACAACCTGAAGACAGAAAATAATTTAAAAAACTTTTGAGATTGGCATATTTTGAGATTTTATTCGAATAATTTTATTTTTTATGTTCTGAAAATTGGAATTTCATTATATACGCGAACGCGCAGGACTGAAAGTCAGCATGGAGGGACCAACGTTTATAATTCCAGTCTCTAGAGATACTCAAGATACAATATCTGTCTATTCAGGTAACATAGATAAATATTACAATTACAAAAGTTTGAACGGACAGTATGTCTTAATTCAGTTTAGAAATTGAAAATAACTTTGTGTGAAAAATGATGGTTCATTTATGAAAAAAATCTTTAAAAAATGAAGGAAAAGTGTTTATTTGTTTAATTTTAACGTTTTTTTTTAGGACGAACAACGATTGAAAACTTCAAATGCGAAGACAGGTTAATTGTTAAGAACAAAACACAAAGTTTAATTATTTTTTTCTTCCATAAGTAGTATTTTTTTAGGTATCAAAGCATTCTGGTGGACACTGTTGGAGCTCAAGATAAAATGTGCATATTTGACATGAATGTTTACAGTATAAAATGAATATATATGAATGTAGGATTCTGTATTGATTCTGATGTTCTGGTTGGATACGATACAGAACATATTCTAGCTCCTCAGATTCATTGGCAGATAGCAGGCTCCTTGAACACCTTTCAGGTTCGCTATATCTTTCCAAAAGTAATAATATCATAAATTGAGTCTAAAGGTCGTCTTCCCTTTTCCAGAGTTTTCTTGTTTTCACTGTAATTATTTATTTTGTTTAGATTGAGATTATAGAAATGAGTGGAGAGGAGCGTTCTGGTTCTCCAGGTGCTTTGGCAGATCATGTACCCCTTCTTAAACTACATGTTCAGGTACAGACAGATCATGTCCCCTTCTTAAACTACATCTTCAGGTACATACAGATCATGTCCCCTTCTTAAACTACATGTTCAGGTACATACAGATCATGTCCCCTTCTTAAACTACATCTTCAGGTACATAAAGAATATGTACGCCTTCTTAAACTTCAAGTAAATTAAATGTACCCCTTCTTAAACTAGATGTACAGGTACATACAGATCACGTACCACTTCTTAAAATACATATACAGGTACATATATATTATGTACCCCTTCTTAAACTTCATGTAACATACAGATCATGTAACCCTTCTTAAACTATATGTTCAGATACATACAGATCATGTACCATCTCCTTAAAATACATTTACAGGTACATACAGATCATGTACCATTTCTTAAACTTCATGTACAAGAACAAACAGATCATATGCCCCTTCTTAAACTACTTATAAAGGTACATATAGATCATGTACCTCTTCTTAAACTTCATATACAGGTACATACAGAATATTTACCCAGACTTTAACTACACATACAAGTCAAAATGATCATGTCCTCCGACTTTAGCTACATTTACAGGTACATTCAAATCATGTACCCCGACTTTAACTACATGTACATTGTACAGTATACAGGTGTAGAAGTTGTTCAATTATCCATACCTATACTTTTGTTATGTTTATTGATTCCGATCATAGATTATAAAATTATTTAGATGTTTGATAAGTAAACAGAATGATTAAAACCCATATATTGGGCCGAACTTTGGGCAACAAGAACAGGTTGTACTGTTGACAAACATAGCTGGAAACTCTTGAACTGTGGATATAAATACTTGATCTTGATCTTTTGTTAATCTGCAGATTAATGTAATCTTTATTCGATATCCAGCATGGAGGTCATTCCTTTGAAAACATATCCATACACTGGATATTGTGATCAAATTATTTTGATTTTGAGTATATAGGACCGTGCACTGGATTAATTATTCAGTTGAATTATGCCCTTTTAGTGATATTAATATAAGCTATGTGTAGGGTATAGATGGTGAGGTAGAACTGACCCAAGGACGGATATTGAAAGCCCAGCTCCGGGTCGAATCTTTAAACCTAGAAGATAGAGATCTAGAGGCACCAAACCCAAGGTAATTTAACATTTTATTTAAAGCGAGTGTTTGTAAAAAAAATAAAAGGAGATAATTGCTGAATCTGAATTGAATCTGAAATCAATTGAATTGAACTGCTATATCTATAACGTCTGTAATAGGGAAATGGTTGAAAGCTCATTAATGCGGCTACGTCTATGTAATTTATGGAGTAGCAATATCCCAGTCCATTTTATTTGAAAATCCGATTTTTTAAAATAAATAAAATAAAAGAAGACAACTTTCTTTTAATATAATTTATATTTAGTATTTTGATCACCCGGGATGAATCAAATTTCTTCCAACTTGAGTACATCTCAAACCAAAGCCCTGATATCTGTTGTACTCCAAACCTAAACTTGAACCTGAACCAGACCCCGGAGAATCCTGCTGAATCCAGGTTGAATTCAAGGTTAGGTTCAAAGTAAGCAATCATTGATTTATGAATTATGAATACAAGACAGGATTACTCAAAAAGAATGAAATTTTAGATATGACTGTACATAATTTGTGTATGATTAAAATTATATCAAAATTAAAATAACCCAACCAAATAAATCATTAAACTTTAGACTACATAATCTATGTAAGACTAGCTGGAAGGCCCGGCGTTGCCCGTAGAAAAAAATTAAAAATTTTGAAAAAAAAATAACATTTTTTTAAGCCTATAACACCCCCCGGCCACCTCTGATTGTCCACAAAAAATTTCAGCCCAATCGGTCCAGCCGTTTGGCCGGCTATAGGCAACATATATATATATGAATGTCTTGTTTTATTTTATAGATTAAAATTACATCAAAATTTAAATAACTCAACCAAAAAAATCATTAAACTTTTTGTCTTACTAGAATAGGGCCTGGTAGGTTAAAATAATTAATATTTTGTTATTTTAACTTCTTTCAAATATTATAGATTGAAGATAACAGTCCGGCTGGATACCCTACACATCTATCCTTATACCCTAGTCAAACTTTATCATCTTGCTTCACAAACCCTGGAGCAAGGAGGACAATTAGATTCAGATAGCGTCAACTCATCTATTCAGACAGAGGTATAGTTACTAAAAAATATATTGTACTAGCTCGACGCTGCGTTTGAATTTGTTTTTAATTTAAAAAAAAAATTTATTTAAATTAAAACAAAATGTTAAGATTTATAAACTTGTGAGATATCCCTATGTATAAAGGATTTTTTATTAAGTTTTTTTTAGACATTTGTGTGCTGGGTTTTGAAACAGAAAAGATTCAAAGAAAAAAGCGTTAAATAAAATGAAAAGATGACAATGCCCAATTCACAACTGAAAGCTTTGTCCAATCAAGTATGAATTAGATATACAGAGTGTCCCACGAAACATGACAGTGGGTGAATAGTTTACAATGTCTTCTTCCATAATTTGTTAAGTTGTTTAGAACCAAATACAATAATAAAAATAATATATGGGAGTCATGTTATAGTAAAATTGATTTCAAAGTAAAATATATTTAAGCAACAGAATTTTTTAACGAAATAAGCTTATAAAAGCCTTATACTAAATACAATATATATGGAAGACGACATTCATAAAATTTATCAACTGTCATGTTTCGTTAAATATTAATCATTTTGAAAGCAGATTATTTTCAAATATTCTCTGCGAAAGGTTTAAAAATAATGATTTCAAGGGTACCGTTTTGAATCAGAGATTACCAGAGAGGGCCACTTGAAAATACACTTACAGTCCCTGAGAATCTTTAAAAACAGACTAAAAAGGCACTAATTAATATTTACTTGAATTCTGGAAATACATCTGGTATATCTAGTAGTGGTAGTAGTGGATATCAGACTAATTATTTTATATCCAGGATAGTTTATCTGGAAATGTATCTGGTATATCTACTAGTGGTAGTTGTGGATATCAGACTAATTATATTATATCCAGGATAGTTTATCTGGAAATATATCTGGTACATCTACTAGTGGTAGTAAATAAATAAATAAATAAATATTTTATTAGGCACATAATTATACATTTACAAGGGTTAAAAACACATTGATGAATTCTATGATTATTACAGTGCCGGGAAACCCGGAGAGCTCAATATCTGGCTGTCTGGTCCAGGTCCCTGAAAACTTTAGATTTATGCGGCGTATGATACGNGTGGTAGTAGTGGATACCAAACTAATCATCTATCTCCAAATATTGTCAGAAGAAAAAAACAGGTTTAACCAAGCTTACAAGTTGTTTAGCTGATGAACAGTGAGAACCAAAAACAGTGGATAAAAAGACAACTTCAAGACAGCTATGTTTTTTAAAAGTCCAATAAATAGAATATAAGCAGACCCAATTTATGTAATTAGTGAAGTTCAAGCTACTAATTGCCTTATGACAACATAAAATACACTTCTTTTTCCACAGTTTTCTGGTTCTCAATTTAGAGATTAATTTCTTTTTGAAAATGGAGAAAATTTCATTCAAATTAAACATTTTAAATGATTTCTTTTTAAAACTGTCTAATATAAGTGAATCAACCATAAAAGAATTTATTTTTAAACATGATTAGGATAAGATAAAATAATAATAAAATAATGAAATAAAATATATTCAACAAAATTTGTCTCCACAAAATAAACAATTAAATTTGAAATCACATTAAAACCTTAATTTACCGGGAGTTAAAATTTATAGTTATGATTTGAAACCCATTTTCTTGTTTTGATCCTTCAATAAAATTTTTTATTGCAAAAAAGTTATTAAAATAGTTTCAGATTGAAAGAATTGATGTTGCTGTAAAAGAATTCAAACTTGTAGTTCACTCTACCAACAAGTACAGGTAATACTTAAATACGATATTGGGAATTTCTAAGTTTTCTGTTTGAAAGAAAACAAAAATTATTTTGAACTCTCATTTACTTGATTTTTGATAATTAAAACTTAACAATTATAATACAAACAATACTAAAAATAAACCATACAAATTTTCTTTAAATGTTTAAATGAAATAATTGTTAAGATTTTCAAGACAACTAAACAGATATGCATTGCTTTCCTATACAGGGAATATGTGATTTACATTCTATTTCATATGTTTCCACACAATCTTTAATATTTATATCTATTTATTTTATATATCACACATTTTTTCCAGGAATGATATTTTTGTTGTTCCTATCTCCTTGGAATTTTCCTCAAACACAGAACCAGGTCATTTAAAAGAGGACAAGAGACAAAATAAGAAGGACAAGAAGCAAGGAAAGCAGGACAAGGAGGACAGTGAACAAGGACAAGAACAGTTATCTATTGTGTTTGGAAACCTTGTACTCTACACAGACGGAAGATATAGTATGGTAATTGTTTGGAAATATACTCTATAAAAACTCAAACTACTGACACAATATTTAACAGTTAAAACTCTGGTTGAGTTTTAATACTCCTGCGTGTCCGGATTTAATGAATTTGAGCAGCGTCTTAAATCCGCCAAAAACCGGTTTCAATTGAGCGCCGGCTTAAATCTTGAAACATTGAGTACAATTTTAAGTGAAACCAACCATATTTGAGCGGCGGCTTAAATTTAAGCCGCCGCTCAAATTCTTTAAAGAAAAGTTTACTGTAAAAAGTGTCTAGTTGTAATTAAACTACTATGCTAAAGTTCCCATCACATCAAAATTACAGTATCAAAAGTCTCTGTTTTTGTCTTAAAAAAATGGCTTTACTGTACTCTAGGTGTGTACTGGATTTGACATTCTTTGGCGTCAATGTGTACTTAATAACCTAGGTTCAAGTTTACACATATCAGCTGCTGAACTACGGGTCAACACAACAATAGGACAGGTGAGGTTCATGGAAAAATAGTACGACGGAGAGGAAAATGGGCTTGTTTATATTCTACATATTAAGACAGCTCTATTTTTTATAATAAAAGATTCCAATGTTTGTTAAACAACAATTGTTAAGACCCGGAACTACCCTGCTGGTAAGAATTATTGCAATTAGACTAATTCCTAAGGTTTCATGAATGTAAACAAATCCTATCCCCCTATCCTTATATCTACAATCAATAATCATGTGGTTCATGTAGCCGCACTGATTTTTTCTAGATTAATTGTACCTCTTGAAAATGTTTTGATTAAGGTTGAGAAAATTGAGTTAAAACTTTATGCTTGATGTGCGCATATTTCAATTAGCATTGCTTTGTATGGAAAAAATCAATATTTTAAAAATTATTTTAGGCTCTTCAAATGTTTGTCACCAATCTGAGTATTCCTGAGCCTCAATCTGAGCCTTTATCTTCAGATTTGTGGACCTGCAAAAAACTAGCAAAAATTTCAGGAAAACATTGCTTTTGTTTTTGACTTTATTAGGCTGAAGAGTAAAATTTTACTATCATCTTCAAATTATTATCTTTAAATATCACAAAAGATCAAATCTTTTTAAAGCAATAATTATTCAGACCGGAAACCCCAAAATGGAGTTTTTCAGTACTTTCTTCCAAATTTTGAGTTCTGGTTCAAGCTCAGGAATTAAATCAAAACATTTTATTCAAAAATATAAATTTTGTAAGAAAAATTCTGTTGGATGATTCTATTAAGAGAATCAAGTTGATCAGTGACCAGATTTAATAAAAAGCAAGACATGGTCGAACCATGAAGTTGGTTTAACCACTTTTGTTCAACTGGTGCTCAAGAGAGAGGTGGTTGAACTATGTCTGCATGGTTCAGCTACTTCCCACTATTCATGGAATTCGACCTCAGGACAAGAATTATTGCTAATAAAAAAGAAGTGTTTTGATTTAAAACTATTACGTACAGAGGAATACATGAATTCCAGATGAATGAAGTGACAATACTTCTGTCAGGAAAATATGTACTTTCACTAAGAACATGAAGATTCTGTAATTTACAACAGCAAAGAAGCATTTATTTTTAGAAATTATTTTTCTTTAATCCTTTGAAGTGTCAAAACAAAACAAAAACTTTTCTTTTGACAAATTTTT
Source organism: Eurytemora carolleeae (assembly GCF_000591075.1). NCBI lineage: Eukaryota > Metazoa > Arthropoda > Copepoda > Calanoida > Temoridae > Eurytemora > Eurytemora carolleeae. Next base: position 156,073 of record NW_019397270.1, read on the forward strand.
GCATTAAACAATGCCACAGCACATCTGGCCTAAATTCCCCCAAATGAAAGCAAAAGCATACTTAAAGACATACTTTGTTAAAAGCTGACTCAATAGAAGTTCAAACTTTAAACCTACAAAATCCAAAAGTTTTAGTTAAAAATAAAAAGTAAATCTGTGTGGCATCTCAAAGAAAAACTTTAAATTGATAAATGTGAAAATTTAATAATTTAATTATTTAATTAATTTCTTGCAATCAACGGAAAAAACCTTTAATTTTTTTCAAGTCTGTATATCTTAAACATTAGGGCGGACTGGGCCTCCTGCTGTAGCAATCAGATTAAATACAAACCTGGAGATAAATACGTGCAAACATAAATCAGGCGTTTCAGGTAATCCAGAATTGGAATATTTGAATTTTGTGAAAGCTCAGTTTAGTTGAAAAAAACTGGTTAAATTTCATCGAATATCAGAAATTAAACAATTATTTAGATGAGCTCCAAAGTCAAGGCAATAGAAAACTTATGATCAGTTAAAAAACCAAGGAATACAAATTTGTAATCATATAAGTTATAAAAATTGCAATCAAAAAACATTCAAGCAACCAAATAGACCATGCATAACTATTAAAATCAATTAGTTGTATAACTAAAGGAGAAATTTGGTGAGATGAGAAAAATAAATAGCTGTGATTGGTTGGAATAAAAATTCGTGTTATTGGTTAAAATAGCTTCATAATAATGACGACCTGTTCTAGGATGCATTCAGATGCAGGCAATATGTTTCAATCCCAAACTAAATTGTTGGGACAGGATGCTTGAGTCGGACAACTCTGATCAGCGTATGGTTTGTCTCAACTTGAGTCTGGGGAACTCTCTTATCAATCCATCAGACTTAGAGGAGATTCCAGCAAACATTGTAGGTAAATAAAAAGTTATGAAGTTTCTATACCAATTTTTCACTAGAGGCTGTCCATTGACAACAGATTAAAAACCGCTGAAGTCAATGAGAGCTTAGCTAAGGAGAGAGTGAAAGGGGTTTATACATTTACAGTGATAACCAGAAAACTCTGGAATAGGAAGAAAACTTTTAGACACAAATTATGACTTTAAATAGTCAGATGAGCATGAGAAACGTAAATTGTGCACTGTAAATAGACCCAGATCACTTAATTATTGCTTTAATGTCGTCTTCCAGAGTTTTCTGGTTCTCACAGTACATGGCAATGGGACAGCTTGCGGGAATTTAAATTAAAACAAAGCAGAGTCGGAGGGTCAGGCCTGATGAAGCCATCATAGTTTACTGAATATTGGCTCTTTGTTTACAATATCTACATTAAAAAAGTTTTTGGAATGTCATTATAATTCATACTAGAATGTAAGCAGACAATATTCATATAACAGTTTATACTCGTAAGTTTTAAGCTGTAATACATTTTTTCTCTTTTTTTGAGCATTTTGAAGAAAAAACTGTTATCCCACCTTGAGCAAAAATCAATTTTATAAAAATAAAATATAATGAGCTACCTACAGTCTAAACATTGATGTATTTCAGGTTGTCAGAATATATCTGAACTGGAGAAAAGAATTGATCTCTCTCCGGGAGAAAAACTTCGAAGTATGTTTGAGAACTGTTTACTTTCTGATCCTCTATCTCAAGAAGAAATGAGAAGTTCTCAGGAATGCTCTCAGGTAAAACAGAGTTAATCTCAGAGAATTCAGAGATGACTGTACAGAAATATTCAGTCTTTTTTCTTGCATTGATGGTTCCCTGCACCATTGAACTTTTTGCTTTCTTTGGTAAATGTACAAAAGACTGAAATCAAGTCTAAAGACCAACTTTAATCTTCTGATCATCAACATTAAACAGTTTTGGGTGTAATTAAAGCCTCATATTATACTACCGGTAACTCTAGCTCTATGTCATTACTTGCTGCTTGCATAAAGTTGAAAAACAAATGTAATGAAACCTTAAGACACTTTTTAAATAAGTTTTTCATGCAAGACCAATTTTTAAGGAAATTGGTGTTCAGGATTCTGATGAGGAGTGTAGTTTAAAGGAGGACTTTGCAGAGGACACAGAAGATGATCTTGTCCTAGCTTTAGCTTGCCAGGACAATATTCAGATCAACCTAACAGGTGAGGACTCAAAGCAGGATCTTGTCCTAGCTTTAGCTTGCCAGGACAATATTCAGATCAACCTAACAGGTGAGGACTCAAAGCAGGATCTTGTCCTAGCTTTAGCTTGTCAGGACAATATTCAGATCAATCTAACAGGACTTAAAGCAGGATCTTGTTGTATGCTTCAATGGACTGTCCTAATTTAAAGTGACCTCCATTTACAGAGGGGCATCTCCAATTCACAACAGTACCTATTAAACCTTTATCTGATGATGTAGAAGACATAGTTGTTTTTAAGTGTTTAATTTTTAAAATATGCAAAAATGTGCAACTTACTTTAAACCAAAATTGTGAAAAATTCTAAGTAATCCTATTTATGAGTTACATGCCTGATTCACAATGGTACAATGTAAGCTGTATTTGAGGAACAATTTAGGGTAATCCGTTAAATAAAAGCTTTAAATGGTTCTGTTGCATAGACATGGGCATTTTCAGTCACTTTAAGTGCATTTGATTTAGAGCATGTTGTACATACTATTTCTGGAATAGTAAAGGGATATTCTCCAGCCAGGACAATCAAAACAGGAATACATGTGAGAAACTTCCTAGGAGTACAACTCGAGGCAGAGTACATAGAAATTCAGGTATGGGGAAATAGATTTCCAAGTACAATAGGTGGCAATAGAGAAATGGACCAATTATACACGACTTCACAAGTGTCAAATATAACAAGGAAATCGAAATTTTCTCACAGTAGTTGACATGTTTTCCAAGATTAAACAAAAAAAGTGTAAAAGCAGAAAATGAAGAACACATTAAATTGCACTTATTTTACTGTAAGATATGCACTTTATTCTAAAATTATCACTATTAATGACAATTTTGTCGGACACAGAAACTGAATTGACACTTGTGACGTCAGAATGCAGCTGTTACAGAGAGTGAAAAATTTCTATGTTGCCATCTATTGTACTAGAATTTATTTGGGTACAGAAGTTTAGGTAAATGTGGAGTACCCAAATGCAGGGGGAGTATTTACAAATAATCTTTACGGAATTTAGGTAGAGAGGGGGGGGGGGTGTAGTTGATTCAAACAGCTCAGAAAAGTTCATCAATTATTAGTTTAAGACTAGGTTGACTTTAAAGTGAAGTTTTATTTCCATATTCTCGTCTCCAGAACTACAGATTTGCAGATTTTATTCAATTTTATTGGTGGATTTATTTCTTGACGAGGAATAATATTTGACATTTTTTCTTCATTCATGTTGAACTTAATATTTTTTGTGAAGGATGGGAAAACTAGAGTTTTAAAGTATAGTAAAGTTTTTTTTCCATATTCTTGTCTCCAGAACTACAGATTTACAGATTTTATTTAATTTTTATGGTAGATTTATTCCTTGACGAGGAATAATATTTGTCATTTTTTTCTTCATTTATGTTGAAACTAAATATATTTTTTGTTAAGGATGGGAAAACTAGAGTTTTGGCAACTTTTGAAGATTCTCCTGAACAACATGAAAACACCTCTTCCGAGTAGAATATTATTATTATTATTATTATTATTATTATTATTATTATTATTATTATTATTATTATTATTATTATTATTATTATTATTATTATTATTATTATTATTATTATTATTATTGTCATTTTTATTATCATTATTATTATTTTATTATTATAATTACTAGTGATGAGGAACAGTATGATGATCTGCTGCTTCCTTGGTCCAGATTAATCAGTATTCCTGCTTCAAGGTATTACGTAAAAATTTATATTTAATTATTTTTCTGACCCAGAGTAATTTTAAAATTATTTGGGGTAGTCAGAATCATTTAATTAATAACATTAATTTAATTAATTTTGAAAAATAAACTTTTCAAATATGTCTAATAAAGTAATATTATAATTTTAGATTGAATGCTTTGAATTTTAATTTAAATAATCCTCTAAATAAATGAGTGTCATAAAAGATTATTTGTAAACAGTTTCTAACTTAATCTAAGCGAAGAGTGTCTAAAAAGTTTTAATTTCCTTTATTTTCCCTAAATAATGTTTCCAAATTTTTGTTCAATCTCTTTCGCGAAAATTTTGTTCAGCCAACGAAAATGTGAACGAAAACGAAAATTTTCGTCGAATTGAATTTGCAAAATTCGTTCAAAATTTTTGCAAACTTCGTTAAAATTTTCGACCTTTCGTTCAAAATCTTATTTTTTTTGCAAAAATACAATCTTCTTAATGGGAAATGGAAACATTTTGATTTTTATCGAACGAAAATTAAACGAAACTTTTGCGAAAAGTAAAATTTTCGTGATAATGAAGTCGAAAATACATTGAAATTTGCGAAAATTTTGAAAGAAAATTAACAAATTTAGTTCGGTCATTTTCGCAAATTCCGTTCAAAATTTTCGATGGAAGCCCTTCCTATGAACAATTAAATTTTATTAGGTTTCGAGGATTTGAAGAATGTAGTAAAGACGATCTTCATGAATTAACCAACCTAATTACATCTCATACATTCAAACTTAAGATAAACGGTAATTTTGCTTTTTTACTTAGATTAGCAATCATATGCTAAGATATGGCAAAACTACAACCACGTTGTTCAGGGTTTGAGCCGATTGAGCTATTGGTCCCCCGACATTCCTGCTCAACCCTAATCCATCTTAATCCCCTTAAAAAAATCCAACCCGTTCCTAGCCTGTCTCCGACCTACACCCTGAGACTGAGTTCCTGGTTCTCTGACGAGGTTCAAGAGCTCAGGCTGTCATCAGTCCTTAAGCTGAGAAATCAGACGGATTTAAATCTAGTGATCTACGTCCAGTCTGAGGATCAACTCTGGGTTCAGGTAGAAAATAACCCTATATAGGCCTACATAGAATTTGAAAATTCGTCATTACTTTTGAAATTATCTTCAGATTTTAATAGTATAATGATTTGTTTTTCATTAAAAGATGTTTTTTCTAGAGTTTAAAAACTGGTCAAGATAATCCGTTTGGGAGTTTGATTCGTCTAGCTGAGCTTGCCCCTGGAGATCTGTACTCTGTCCCGCTCTTCCTGGCTGCGCAGGCGCAGTTCTACATCAAACCAGCACTATCAAGGTAAGGTTTTTATGAACCTAGTGATAAAAAGGTAAATTTTGATTCTTATTTGTTGCCTTTAATATGATTGTGTATTTAGCATCACTGCTCTAGATGTATCGTAAAGTGTACAAATCTACCGCATGCTTTATATGTATACATTCATTATTGTTCTACTCTACCACATGCTTTATATGTATACATTCATTATTGTACTACTCTACCGCATGCTTTATATGTATACATTCATTATTGTACTTCTCTACCACATGCTTTATATGTATACATTCATTATTGTACTACTCTACCACATGCTTTATATGTATACATTCATTATTGTACTACTCTACCACATGCTTTATATGTATACATTCATTATTGTACTACTCTACCACATGATTTATATGTATACATCCATTATTGTACTTTCCCAATTTACAATGTCATAAGGGTAGCTTTAAAAGTAAATAATTCCCAATTTTTGTTTTCCCAATTGCTACTTTCCCAAAATGCATTATTCTTGATGCCATAAAGATGACATAGATAGTAGATTTATTTAAACAAATTTAAACTACACCATTTATATATGAATTTTCATATTTGTGTGTGAATAAATCTTTATGTATATATAACTTTAGTCAATGAAAGGTTCGGCTGTTGGTATGGAATTGTCCTGTGTCAAACTTTTAAATATTTCAGAAAGATTTACTTTTAAAAAATAACTAAAATTCACATCACCAGCTAGTTGGCATTAATATAAATGGATCTAGAAAGCAAGAGAATCTTTTAAAAATATCAATTAACTTTTTTTGTGGGGGGGGGGTTGAAATATATGCTTAGATTTTTAAACATATTTGTTAATTCTATTAAGGTTCAGCATGAGTGAAGATTTCTTCAGTCTGAACACTGTAGAGTTTGAGGAGGTTGATATTGTCTCAAGGTCGTCTTCTACACAGAACCCAGAGCAATTGGCATTTAAGGTAAACTATAGAGTCAAGGGAGTGATTTAGTGTACTGTCCTGTTTTGCCTCCTATAGGCCTCTACTTTTCTTCAACTAACTTCAGAAGACTAATAAGCGATTTTGATACCAAGCAAGGCTACCCAGGCCTGATGAATCCCAATTTTTATAAGGCATTACTCGTAATCAAAAATTGAAACTACACTGTATAAAATATACTTATTCACTGTACATATTCCAGTCAGATTAGAGTGTATGAATTATCATCATCCTTCTTATATATTTGATTAATGATTAGGTGGCAGGAGAAAGAAGTGTTGAAGAAATAGTTCTCTGTATTAAACCATTCTGCAGAATATTTAATCGTCTTCCTGGGATTCTAACCTTACTCAGCAAAGGACAGGTGAATATTTGCAAAAAGTGTACACACAGTGATTCAAAGGTTCCAAGCTTTCACGATGAGATATTTGCCAATTATTTCTCTTAAATACTAAATTACAGTTCTAAAAATTACATATTCTAAAAACTACAAAAAGTATCAGGGAGTCTTTTTATAGTCTGGATCTATGTACTATAGTGTGTACACTGTACAAAGAGAAGCAGAAAATTCTGGACTAAATGTCATCTTTCTTTTTCTTTTTTCTTGAGGAATATTGCTAATGATTTTGTATTTTACAATTGTTGTAATTGAATTTATATCTAAAAATGTTTAGAGAAATTTTGAGAAACAATTCAGTTTAGAAATTACAATTAATCAATGAGAAAAGAAATTTTGTTTTTTCCCTTAAAATTGTAATGTGTTGAGAAAGTCTTGTTTTACACTAATAATATACTTTTAGGTATTCTTAATAATTGGTTCTTGATTTCTCGCATTTTAACAATAAGTTTTTTTTAATTCATAAAAACTTTTTGTAAGGGGCTTAGTAAAAGGTTACATTTTTGGTGAACAAAAAAAAAATAAAATAAAATGTAAAATTTTTGTTTGGTTCTTTCGCTTTGCAAGGTAAATACAAACAGTTTCTATCTACACTCTTTTAAACAGATATTTTTTAGAATGAATTATTGATTGAGCAGAACTCTGATATCTGTGTTTATCAAGATATAACGTCCTTATCATCAATTCAGATTAAGGTAATAAACCTTAATCTTTTTACCTTAATATCCTTACCTTAATATCCTTACCTTAATCTGGAGATTAAGGTAATAAACCTTAATCTTCTTACCTTAATATTCTTACCTTAATCTGGAGATTAAGGTAATAAACCTTAATCTTCTCACCTTAATCTCATTACCTTAATCTGGAGATTAAGGTAATAAACTTTAATCTCCTTACCTTAATCTTGAGATAAAGATAATGAACCTTAATCTCCTTACCTTAATCTGGAAATTAAGGTAATAAAACTTAATCTCCTTACATTAATCTAGGGATTAAGGTAATAAACCTTCATCTTAATCTTCAGATTAAGGTAATAAACTTTGATCTCCTTATCTTAATCTTGAAATTAAGGTAATATAAACCTTCATCCTAATCTTGAGATTAAGGAACTAAAATTTGCTTTTGTTGGAGCAACAGTTTTACTTCGCTAAAAATGAGGAAAATTGAACTTTAGATATTTAAAACTAAACATTTAGTTTTTAAATTTTAATTTTGGGAACTGTTCGAAATAATTTGATTAATTTGTGTCCTTTTCTTTTCCTATATTTTTTATCTATTTTACCGGCTATTCGTATTAGTCTCTCCTTGTTTTTAAAATACTAGGCTTCGCGCCCGTCTTCGATTTCAATTGGAAAATGTGAATTGTAAAACAAAACAAAAATAAGTTTGCGGATTTCATAAAAAAAATTTCGTGGATTTTCAAAATTTTCAAAACTTTAATGAAAATAGAATTGTGATGGAGGCAAATTTTTAAATTTTGATCATTCATGAACCTTCCTTGGGGCCACGTGAGGTCCCACACTAAAATTTGGCCGATCGGTTCACTCGTTTTAACGTTTATTGGCTAAAAACAAGCAAACACCCAGACAGACAAGCAATTGCAAAGTATAATAAATAGATCTATCTAGTTTTTTTCCGCTTTCCTCTTTTTGTGAATTTTTTTCTCTTTTCTTTAACCTTTCTGTGATTCTTTTCTTTTTCGTTTTTGTTTTCAATCACTCGTTCTTACGTCTTTTTATTTTTGTTTCTTTTTCTTATTTTTGTTTTTTTCTTTTCTCTCAGTTTTGTTTCTTTTCTCTAACTTTTGTCCTTTTCTGTAGTTTTATTTCCTTTTCTAGAATTGTTGTTTCCCTTCCTTAAACTTCAGTTTTTTCTCAAAATTGTGTTTCCTTCCTTCCTTATATTTTTTACATTTACGTACTTTTCTCTCCATTTAAAACATAGTTTTCTTCTCAAAATCATTATCAAGAGTTCAATTTGTAGGTGCATATGAAGAACTCTGAGTTTGAGTTTAGCAGTACACCGTGTACATGGACTGATACAGGGTACATGTTCCAGCCCTTCAGCAGTGTGCAGTACACTACCCGCGAGGGGGATTTGTACTTTGCGTCTAAATATGTACTAGAGAATAGGACAGGGATTCCTGTCTTTATTAAGGTATTTTTATTAAACATTTCTCAAGGTGGGGGGGCAATCTCACACACATAGTTATTTCAAAACTTTTCATCAGAGCATTATAGTCTATTGCAGTTTACACTTTTTGCAGAGATTTTTTCTAAATTTACTCTTGAAAACCGCAAGTCACTTTTACGGAGAACCATTATAATCAAAGAGAAGAAAAAGTTTCATTTTGCTCATATAAAGATTGTTGTAATGGTATTGTTGTGAATCGGACATGCAAAACTTTAAATGGAGGGTACCTCGAATTTGACAGATTCTTTAACACTATATTCTAAATCGTATTCTTTTGTATCAGGATGTACGTGATGTAAGTGTTGAGATTGCATCAGGTAGTGTATACATGATGCAAGCTGACCAGCTGACCCTGGCTGTATCAGCTCCAGGTAGCAGCGGGTCTCAACAGCCTGCGGGTCAACTGCCAGGAATACCGTGGGTCACAGTACACTTAGAGAATAGGGAAATTGTGATTTTAAAGATTGATGGATTTTTAAAAACTAATTTCTCACTGCAGTCTCTAATTTTCAAATCCTTTTATTTTTGCAACCTCATTTTGTATTCCTGATGGAACAACATCAGGTTGGAGAAATATTTGGATAAGAAAATTAGAGTTTTAGGCGAGTGGTCAGGTTCTTTGCTTGGCTTATTTTTATTAATAGCACCTCAATTTTACAAATGACTTTTTTGGTCTTGATCAAATAATAATATCTATATTTATTTCTAAAATGGACATACCGATATTTTTCTAAAAGATGTTGAAGATGATACATATTATTCCAATAAAAATTTGAAAAAAAGTACGAAGTTCGGAAGATTGAATCACATGACCAATCAACCAGGATAAACTGTGAAACTGTAACTCTGAGTAAAGATAAATCAATTTATCAAATTCTTGTTCACACTCAACCTAATCAATTCTACACTCAGGTAATAACAACATATATTCTTGTAATTTTTTAAAAAAGTTGAATCGAGTTCTCGCCACACACTCTGATTTACTAATCCCTATATTTTTGCAACCTTATGTCGTATACCAATTAGATATTTCAAACTATGAATTTTGTTAGATCAAATAGTCTAGGTTTTAAATATCAAAGGTGTTAACCATCAGATTGCAAAGATAGGGATTAGAAAATTGTAGACTGTTTTGAAATAGTTTCGCATATTATACAGTTTTGAAGTACTGAAAATTTGTAATCCATTTTTGGTTGATTTCTACCTTCTCTGATCGAAATGAAAAATTTGTGAGACCCCTGTAATGTATAGGGTGTTGTGAGACCCCTGTAATTTATAGGGTGTTGTGAGACCCCTGTAATGTATAGGGTGTTGTGAGACCCCTGTAATGTATAGGTTGTTGTGAGACCCCTGTGGAATGTTGTGAACAACACGAGAAAGCAGTTGGTCATCTCAGAGCTGGAGGACTCTAAAAAGAGGTATTCCACTCATTCAACTCATTCAACTCATTCAACTCATTCAACTCAATCAACTCATTCAATTCATTCAACTCATTCAACTCATTTAGCTCATTCAACTCATTCAACTGATTCCACTCACTCAATTCATTCAACTTATTCAACTCATTCAACTCACTCATTCAACTCATTCCACTCACTCAATTCATTCAACTCATTCAACTCATTCAACTCATTCAACTCATTCAATTCATTCAACTCATTCAACTCATTCAACTCATTTAACTCATTCAACTCATTTAACTCATTCAACTCATTCAACTCATTCAACTCATTCAACTCATTCAACTCATTCAACTCGTTCAATTCATTCAACTCATTCAACTTTCAACTCATTCAACTTTCAACTCATTCAACTTTCAACTCATTCAACTCATTCAATTCATTCAACTCATTCAACTCATTCAACTGCTATTAAACTTGCATAAAATTCTAGAATGGAAAGTTTGCGAATATTAAAGGGAATGTAAGCGTAAGTTTAAGTGACCCTCCAAGCAAAGATGGCAATGCCTGATTTTGATTATTTTCTCTGTATAACGGGAGTATTGCATCATTATGAGACGGTTTCTATCCGACCCTTTTCATATTTCTTTATACTTTTTTTAACGAACTTGTTCGCTACAAGAGGCGCTATAGTATACATAGTGTAGGGTTCTTTTCCCCATTGCCATAGTTCTCTGGTTACCTAGGTTGTATAACTGGAGCAAAGTATTACGTGAGTATGAGACTGTTCCTATCTGGCCGCTTCATCTTCCGGAGAATATCAGGTTCGGTCTCCAGGTTGCAAACTCAGCTGGACACCCGGTCAACTTCAGATTGCTCCAGCCTAGAACCACAGCTGTAATCAGATTAGGAGATCAGGTAAATTATAAAATTAATTTAATGATAATATTAAATTAAATGATAATAAATGAACTTAACACTGGCATCAAACTCTCAATTGTAAAATCGTTCTGTATTTGCAACCTGATGTCGCAGACTAGCTGTTGTTACATGAACAAAAAATTCTGCTAAAACTAATAGTTAAAGTTAAAGGGATTAAAAAAGCAAGTTTTTAGTTGCTTTAACTGAGATTATAAAAACTATAGGAATATGTGAAAAATACTGCAGCATTATATTGCAAAATTGCCGCCATATATCATTGAAATCAATTTATTTGCAGTAGGTTAAAGATGACTGTTATGTTAGAGTTTACTAGAGTGGTCATTGATTATATTAATACACTGTTGGTTACTGAAACGGTGATTGTAGAATTTCAATGCCTTCATTGGTATACACAACAACAACTCTACATTATTTAACATTTTAGAGCAGGATACTCTCGTAAAATATGTGTCAGTATCCGTATTATATCACCATTTCAGTAAACAATTTTGTATTGAAAAATATGCTGACCAGGGAAAACAATTTTCATTTTTCTTAAACGATATAATTTCAAGTAATCCTCCATTGAACTATATCATCTAAACCTTCTTCGGAGCAAAAAAGATATCCTTGTTTTCAAACTAAAAATTGATAAGGTTGAACTCCAAAAGAGGATTGGTGAAGGATTTACTCTAGATCTATCCTTCATGTTTAATCTATTCAAGAAAAAATGAAGTTTGAACAAGAGAAGAATGGAGAAGGATATATAGAATATATCCATCATCTTTAATCTGTTCAGGAAGGATTGAAGGTTGAACTCCAGGAGAGGATTGGAGAAGGATATATCCTTCATGTTTCATCTTTTCAGAAATGAATTGATGGTTGAACTAAAGAGGATTGATGAAGGATATATCCTTTGTGTTTAATCTGTTTAGGAAGGATTGAACGTTAAACTGGAGAGACGACTGGAGAAAGATATATCCTTCATGTTTATTCTGTTCGGGAAGGATTGAAGGTTGAACTAGAGAGGATTGGTGAAGGTTATAACCTTCATGTTTAATCTGTTTAAGAAAGATTGAAGGTTGAACTGCGAGAGAGGATTGAAGGTTAAACTAGAGAGGATTGGTGAAGGAAATATCCTTCATGTTTAATCTGTTCAGGAAGGATTGAAGGTTGAACTCCAGGAGAGGACTGGAGAAGGATTTACTCTGGAACTATCTGACCCAGATATCTCCAGTATCCCCTTTATCTTCGAGAATAGGTGCAGGGGGCTCATCATCAAGATACAACAGGCCGGGCAGAAACAGGTCTTGCTTATCCTACTCTTATTCTTCATGCTATCTTAATATTTAGTTTTTTTTAGTGCCACACTAATATTAACTAATCATTTGTTTTATTTCTTTTACCATTTTAAATTCGTTTATTATTTTTACAACAAAAAACTTCGCAGATTTTTTTATTTTGGTGAATTTTACACAACACATGTTTACAAACCCAAGACGTCTAAGTCTAAAACCATGAAATATGTAAAAATTGCAATCAAAACATTCAGCCAGAAAAAAAGTATAGAAGATGTTCCATAATTTTACGAGTAATATTCATCTTAGAATAAATTTCATTATTTTTAAAATAACTTTATAAATACAAAGGTATTTTAAATTTCTAATTTTACGAATTCTTTTTTATTTTTAGAGTTGGTTAGTTCACCCTGGGATGAGTTCTCCATACACCTGGGATAATTGGGAGCAGAGCAGACCTAGGTGTACTTGGACTATTCATGGAGTACATGGAGTACATGGAACACATGGAGTACATGGAACTGTCCAGGAACCCTCTACCATCAATGTAAAGAATGGGGAGGTATTATGCTTTACAATCGGAATTCCGATCCTAGGAACTACTGTGCAAAATTGCGCAATATTAAAGTTATGAAATTCTTATAAAAGTTTGATGTTTTTAATCTTGACACACTTGCATTGCATTGCATTGCACTGCACAAAAGAAGAAGGTCTTTATACGTAAATAATGCTAAACTACTTTGTGACATCGTAGAGGTATATCATTAAAAATATTTAAGATTTAAATCTAACGCAAGAATTATTTTAAATACATTTGACTTGTTGTTGGGTATTTAAATAGAGAAGATTAAAATGAAACAAATTAATCTGATTCAAAGGATTGTACAAGCGTAAAATAAAATGCATAGATGGCAATATCCCATTTAAAACTAAAAGCTTTAATATGAATTATTCATGTTTTTGTTTTGTTTTATTAACTGATTATTTTTGTTTTTGGTTTTTGACTTGCGCATTCTTGCTTATAAGAAACGATGCAGAAATTATCAAAACAAAACACTTTTCTTGTCAGAAAACGGCGATATCTTCCACACTTTTAATCCGATTAAGTTTTCAAGGGTACCGTTGTAAATCGAGCATTGTCATCTTTGCATGGATGGTCACTTGAAATTACCCTTATACAGTCCCTTTTAGTTTAATATTTAATTTATGTGTCTAGATATTATATGGAGAAACAAGAATTGAGCAGAGAACGAGAAAACGATCCTCAAAATCTTTTTTGGCAAATACATCTTCAGACTCTAATTCAGATTCTGATTCTGATTCTGATTCTGATTCTGATTCTGATTCTAATCAGGTAAACTTGAAGATTTTGGTTAAAGGGATGGTTGGCTTTATTTCAAGTCTCCCTTCATGTGAATAGTGCACGCGAAATTGCCGCTTTAGCGATTGTATATTTAACCAGATGCAATTGCAGCCTGACAGTCAGACCGTGTCAACCTATAGTTGCACCAGCCAGCCTTGCCTACTGTACCGTGTAACGGGCGGGGCGGTACAAACTACGACCCTAATGGTTGGTTCAGCTGAGATTCAAATGTACATGATTTGAATGTTATGCAATAAGTTGATTAGTTTTTGGTTCTTTTTTGATGATGTTTGGACTTTAAAGAGGTTCCACAAACACAAGAAATGTCACACTATGAATTCTGTTGGATATAAAAATCTAAGTTTGAAAAATCAAAGGTTTATACTCAGAGCTGAAAACTTTTGAATGTGATATCCTTAATCCCGATCTGTTAATTAATCAGGAGATTAAATTCATGAGGTTTATAAGCAATATTTAATCTGGAGATTAAGAAAAAGAGTGGATTAAGCATTAATCCTGATATCCACCATTCTAAAGTTTTCAGCTCAGATTGCATAGATTGAGGGATAAGAAAATCACACCTTGTGTCAAAGACTTAATTCCTTTTAAGAGAACATAGTTTTGAAATATTGAAACTTTTCTTTAAAGTTTTTAAAAACGAACCAAAACAATTAACAACAATACATGTAAAGAGAAACAACTGTAACCATTCAATTCTGTACTTATAGTGTTACCATAAAAAAGATGGTATGAAATAAAGGAAATCTAAAGCCTGAAAACTGATGTGAGTTAATCTACAGAGTATTGGAAAAAATGTATTTACAAGTAATAAATGAACAAATAAAATTATACTAATGAATCATGGAAAGCCGGAGCTCTCTGACGGACTCTCCGCCTTTCATTCGCCTCGTACAACGAGTTAATCTTTCGCCTTCGGACTCTTTGTGAATACTGACTCATATTTCTGTTTTAGCCCAGGCTGCTCCTATTTTCTCCTTCTAAGCCGTGGTTCATGCCTATTGGCTTGAATTCAAACTAGGATCTGGGGAAACGGTGGTTTCGGTTTCCATGCGTTCCAACATGTGTTCAAAGCATGTTTTCTGGGTTGGCATTTTCTAACGACAAATATTTCTCCAAATTGGCGACTTATCATCGGCCCCACTTTCTGTCCGACCTATAGAAAAAGAGCTAATTTACGTTGTCTTGTTTACAGGTCGGACTACTTGTACTCCGAGCATAGCTCCAGGTCTGTATGAGGACTGAAGGGTTTATATCAATAGAACTATCCACTGTGAGTTTAGCTCCGGGTTCGTATGAGAACTGAAGGGGTTACATCAATGGAACTATCCCTAATCCGAGCTCTGGTTCCGCATGAGGATTGAACTGGTTGCAAAAGTCTTATCTTGATAAGTTAGTAAGAAACAAATTCTGTCAAATTCCTTAATTGTCATTGCTTCATAAGTCCTCAGCAACTACAAAC
>NW_019397271.1:0-85745 GCF_000591075.1 Eurytemora carolleeae
AACTAGAACTAGAACTAGAACTAGAACTAGAACTAGAACTAGAACTAGAACTAGAACTAGAACTAGAACTAGAACTAGAACTGGAACAAGAACTAGAAATAGAACTAGAGCTAGAACTAGAACGTTAGATCGAGAAAGAGATAGAAATTTCTTGAACATAATTTTTGTATTCCTAGATCCTAAATCCTACAAACCTTTGGAACCTTTGGTAACCTTTTCCAACCTATCCTTCATCAAATTCCCTGCTTAGTGAATTTAAGGTCTTTAAGGAAGGATATTATGAATTGTTTATATGAATTATGATGTACAGATCCAATATATCAACAAGAGGAAAGTAAATGAGTGACTGCATGGACTGCAATTTTCCGAATGCAAATTCAAGACTTTAAAGACATAAATGGTGGACTTTTTAGCTGTCATTTCGTGTGTTTTATGGAGCCATTCTTTAGCCGAGGAGAAATCCAGGCTTTAGTTGGGAAAGATAATGAGCGGGTGAAGGAGAGGTATTGTTAGAAAAGTTGCATTTAAAATGACGCACTTTAAATTTTAGGGTACGCATTTACAAGGACAGTAAAGAGGGAATGAAGGGTAGGAGAGGGGAGAACTAAAACAAAATACTTAAATAGATGAGAAAAAAATGAAATAATGAATGAAAAAGTGCAGATATAGATTAGGAATAAAGATGAAAAATATAAAATAAAAAAGATAGATAAATGAATGTAAAAACGTGAAAGAGAAAAGAGAAGAATAGAAAAAGAATGATAAAGAGGCCAAAAAACGACTAAAATGATCACAATTATCGAAATTGTAAGAGGAAGTTTAGTTGTTCTATTAGACTCCTACTATGGGAGGGATGAGGGATGAATTAATGATAAATTAAATAGTTGATTATGTTAAAAATAGTAAAAACTATCTTGTTGAAAGGTTTGCGCTAGGAAAAGCTTGAACCAATACAATTTTAATTTATTTAGAAAAAATGTAAAGGTTTGATAGGGTATACGTGTAAAGCTGGTTTATTGAAACTTTTTTAAATTTTAGATTAGATAATCAAACTTTCAATCAGTTAAAGACCATTTTACAACACAAAATGCGCACGTGCACAAATTTAAAATGCGCATATACGCACATGTTGTAAAAATCGTACGTATTGTTTAGACTTAAACGTAATGAGGTTGGNCATGATAGGTCCCACAAATCCACAATTAAGGGCGGAGAACAATAGCTTAGAACCTGACCTGTCTTCCTAGCTATGTCCAGTTTTTTATATTCCTTATCCCCAAGATTCCCATGGGGTTACAGGGGCCATGGGACCATTAAGGGCCATACAGGGAGAACCAGAAATCAGTGGAATGTTCGTAGTCTTATTTTTTCATTAATTATAAAAAGTCTAAAAAAAGTTAAATGTACAATAAAGATGTCTGTTTCTGGATGCAATAAACTACACTTTAGTCTCATTTCTTCGGCCAGGTTTTTTTTTTACTTTCTTCTTCAATTTCACTTCCAGTCTATTCTTTCAGTAGTACTTTTTTATAATTCTCTTTTCTCTTTTCACCCCTAAACCACTTCTCCTCTTTTTCTTTCAGTTTTTCCTCTCATTTTTCTTTTTAGCTCACACATTCTTCTTTTTTATTTAGCCTTTTCTCTCACTTTCCCTTAAGTCTGTTCTTTTGCTTCACTTTTTACTCAAATCCATTAGTTTTCCCCTTTTTTCTTTGTCTAACATCATTTTTTAATTTAATCTGAGCCCGCGATTTAAAAGCTTCGGCTCGAGTCGTAATTCCTTAAACCCAACTTTAAGACCCAATCTTAGACCCAACTCTAACGACAGCTTGTGTCACGTGATTGACAGCTGCAAGATATTCGGCTCGACTTAAGGAGTTAGGCCCAATGAAAATAAAACCGACCTTGATTGGTTTTAGTGGAGAATAAGACTCAATGTTGCGTCTTGTTCTAATAAAAACTGGGAATGCGCCAATTCCTACCATGAAAATCTGCCAAATAGAATATTAAACCGGTTTTTTAGCTTAGACCCGAGCCGTATTTCCCCAAATTTTTTAAATCGCGGGCTCTGAGTTTGGAATTTTTGTATGGATATTGTTATTCTTGAACGTTTGATCTCGATATCCAATGTGGGCACTTATAAATTTGAATATCAATGCTTGATTTCCTGAAGGAATATGAAGAGGAATGAAATCAATCCGAAGATATGAATAAGATGGAGATCAATGCTTGATCCCGACTCCCGAGATTCAAAACACAAAAGTTCTGATTTCTTTTATCTTATTTCTTCTATATCCTGGTTTACATCTTTACTTCTCTCAATCCCGTTCTAGTTTTAATATCCTAACCTCCACACGTTCTAAAGCAATGAATTCTAAACCGAAATTGAGTTTAAACTTCATTATAATTTGACCTGCAGTTAGTGTTCCGGTTATTTTGTCTATCTTGAGATTCAAATTGTTTCCTCAATGGTTATTTATAGAAGCATAACCAGGGGGAGGAGTAAAGATCCAGTTTCAATCTTGTATTTGGGGTAGACAGGAAGACCCAAAAAACTGTGGAATAGGAAGACGACATCTAAGCATTCTTTTGTGTATTTGATGCTGTTTTAAAGCAAATGCTTCAACTTATTAAGTGAAATGGGTCTGTATACACTGCACAATTGATGTGCTTATTTTCATTGGACTATTTGAAATTAAACCTTGAGTCTGAGATATTCATCTTCTTATTTCAAAGTTGTATGAATCTCACTGTATATTGTGTTTATAGTGAAGGATTTGGAATATGAAGTTTGTAATTCGGATTTGGAATATGAAGTTTGGAATTTGGATTTGGATTATGAAGTTTGTAATTTGGATTTGGAATATGAAGTTTGGAATTTGGATTTTTAATATGAAGTTTGTAATTTGGATTTGGATTATGAAGTTTGTAATTTGAATTTGGAATATGAAGTTTGGAATATGGATTTGGTTTATGAAGTTTGTAATTTGGATTTGGAATATGAAGTTTGTAATTTGAATTTGGATTATGAAGTTTGTAATTTGGATTTGGTTTATGAAGTTTGGAGATAGAATTAGTAAAAAGTGAAGTTTAGAGTTAGGATCTGAAATATTTAGTTTCGAATTAACTGGATCTTGATATACATAATTTGGGATTTGAAATACGGAGATTGGAACTAGGATTTGTAAATTTGGATTTGGAATTAGGATTTGAAATATGGCCGGACACTTAGACACCCGGTATAAGTTGACAGTCAAACCAAGAGACCCTGTAAAAATTGATGGACACCCTGTAAGTTTGACAGAATTCTTGTACAATCTGTCTCGTTGA
Source organism: Eurytemora carolleeae (assembly GCF_000591075.1). Taxonomy (NCBI): domain Eukaryota; kingdom Metazoa; phylum Arthropoda; class Copepoda; order Calanoida; family Temoridae; genus Eurytemora; species Eurytemora carolleeae. Next base: position 3,331 of record NW_019397271.1, read on the forward strand.
TTGTACTTTAAGACAGCCTGTAAATTCCGCAGTATTTCTAAACATCTGTAAATTCAAATCAATCAATTGTAAAAACCTGTATAAACGATTAATTTCAAAACATTTCTTAGAATACCATGTATTTTTATAAACCCTGTATATAAGATGATATTTCTGGACATCCTGTATAACGAATTCATTTTCAAGGACACCCTGTAATTGTATATAAGATACTACCCCCCCCCCCCTCCTATCAGAAACAAGTGGATGATAGGATGGTTCCCAAACAATTTCACCAAACCTATTTTCGCCCTCCCGTGGAGTCATCTTAAATTTGACCTCACAAAAAATCCTATTTGTTTCTTAATGGCTTAGTGAACATAATGATTATGAAGAAACTTACTCTAGTTTAATGGGTCTAATTATTGGTTCGCCACCTCAGGACTTTCTAGTAATAAAAGTCGTAGGATTGGACATTCACTGGTTTTCTACATTTCTCAAACAGACTGTCGACATACTTTCCATTTACAGAGTTGTATGCTCGATTCACATTGGTACATTTTAAAATGTTGACTTTCATTCCGCCATTTTTTTATTGTGATCAAATAAACAAAACGTTCGAGGATTTTTCTTTATAAGTCGGAGGGGGTGGGGGGTTTAAAAATCCTAAATGTTTTTCAAGAACAATTTTCAATTTCGACAAACCATAAATCTTCCTCTCTGGTTTATTATAACGATCGATGATAACAGTTTTATTTTCCCTACCGTACCTTCTTTTGGGCGTTAGAAGTTTCACGTTTTAAACTGAACTTTTTAAACTAACCATATCTGCTTCAGGCCCTTTTTTCTTTTTATTATAGATTTTTTTTGCATACTTACAACGAATTTGATTTACAGGGAAACTTAGTTTTGTTCGTCAATGATAAATATTTTATGATTTCTGAAAACTTGACTTTTCAAAAAATATCAATTTTTCTCCCAGATCTAAAAGTAAGTGTAAAAAGAAACGTAATTAAAGCGCGGACAATTACTTGAATTGGTTCCTGTTTGTTAGACAGTCTAAACTGATTTGTGATCAGTCTAAAATTCGACGATGTGGTCTCCACAGTTTTGTGGTGATTACTATGTATAACCCGGAAATAAGAGCAACTTTTCAAATCCTCAGAAATAATGCAGGGAGCTGACCGGCTATTTAACATATTTGAGCTGAAACTTCAGTATTGTAGAGAAAAACTTTAGGATTCATTTGATACCAATAAGACATTCTTACGGTGTACAAAAGAAACGTTTTTTTTTACAATTCTTAAATATTTCTTATTTTTTAAATACAAAATAATCGAAATGTCTCATATAAACAAGGAATCACTGTTATATTCAGATCAGGTTGGTAGGTTGAGACACGTGTTTTAATTTAAAACTTTTCATCAGCATGAGAAGAGTTTTATATTAATCCTTCCATCCCCGTGTTTTGATGGTTATGGGGCCGTTTTCCCCGCCCAGGCAAGTTTACAATTAAAAAGTTTAATTCGTCTGTATAAAAACAGTTTTACAAATGAGTGCCATTCATTTAACAAAATTGCTTTTGTTTAAATTTCCCGGATTTGTGGAGAAGGAGGCAGTAAATGCGCAATTACCGCAAAATACAGGGGATCGTAAAAGAATAAAGTACTATTGATGAGTTGCATATTTTTCCGGAAATCTATAGATTTCCAATTCCATTTATTAGCATGCAATTATTAAAGTGACACTTTGCAATTTTGTCCTGACAGGTCTATCCATGTTCAGTACATTTAATTAAAAGTGTTCACTGCATTAAGATTAGAAACATTATACAATTTTTCAGGTTTCGCTTTATTTTATTTAAAATGTGTGATAAACTCTATTCTTTTTTCATAAACGTATTAACCGCGTGGATAGATAAAGAGATTTAAGATTTTATTTTCATTGGACAGAAACATTAATTATTTATAAAAAAGGCGTTTCTGATATCTGATGAAGGGGTGTGAAGCAGCATGAATTCTATTTTAGGTTTATATATAATTCTATACAGAGCTCTGCATGAGCCACATTTATTCTAGGGAACTATCAGACAATGAATATTTATAGAAATCACCAAAATATTTAGAGAGCCCCGCCCCTTGTGGTCATCTCAGGAATTATCCTCCCCTCCCTCTCCTCCCATAATATCCATCCCCGCCATCTTCTCCTGTCATATCTTTCCACCCCCCCCTCCTTCCCGTGAAAAATCCTGTATACGCCTCTGATTTCTTGCTCTTATTTTTTATCCATCATTTACATTTCATATCTCTTCACATGAGATCGATTAAGAGTGTCTATACTCCTAGGACAGAGTTCACTTTAAATACCCCTTCACATGAGATTAAGAGTGTCTATACTCCTAGGACAGAGTTCATTTCTGGTTTATTTAATGAGAATATTTGTAACCAAGGCACCTGCCCTTAACACAGGGATATATATATAGTACACCATAAACTTGTCAAAATATATCCAATATAATATAGTTAGGTTTAATCTTATCCAAATCCAACAAACATAGAGCTAACTAGTATCTCGGTATATATCTATTCACGGAGAAGAAGAAACTTTGAACCTTAAGTCTCCGTGAACTCTAAAGAAATAATTTAGAATTGTATTTTAAATACTAGTTCCTTTTCTCTCGTATTGAAGCACCCGGTCCACTCTATTGGACGAGTTCACCCCCGGGGGGGGGAGGTGAGGTTGCAAAAATAAACGTGTGTATTTGAACCAATATTCCATGCCGGATTATTATATATCATAAACCCCCGGCATTAAACCCCAAGGACCGAATTTTACAAGTTTCCCTTCGTCATTAAATGGAAAAATATTAAGATTGCGCAGCGAATAATCGATCCTTTCTCTCTAACCTCGATAAATGTATTCATTTAGTAAAATATTTACAGGTCCCTAAATTATTCAGGTCGTACTTTACCGTCATGCATTTTCTGGTTGAATAAAGATTAGCAAGGTTCATTTCCAAAAATATTTGCAATATTGCAGCTTAATAATTTAATGGAATACGCTCCTGCTCAAAATATTAACTATTTAAACTGTTTACAATTAGATTATGGTTGGATTTATTAATCAAAGATAGCTTTTATTAGCAGTGGCTAATTGCACTCAATTGAAGTCATTTAAATTCAAACGTCTATTAGAAACACTCTCTTTTATCTTTGAAACATGCTGTAATATTCTTAGAACACTCTGTTCTTGGAACACGCTCTTAAACTCTCTCATGTGGTGGGAACACTATCTGTTCTTGGAACACACTTTCAAACTCTCTAATGTGGTGGGAACACTATCTGTTCTTGGAACACACTCTCAAACTCTCTAATGGGGTGGGAATACTATCTGTTCTTGAAACACACGCTCAAACTCTCTAATGTGGTGGGAACACTATCTGTTCTTGAAACACGCTCTCAAACTCTCTAATGTGGTGGGAACACTATCTGTTCTTGGAACACACTCTCAAACTCTAATGTGGTGTGAATACTATCTGTTCTTGGAACACACTCTCAAACTCTCCAATGTGGTGGGAACACTATCTGTTCTTAAAACACGCTCTCAAACTCTCTAATGTGGTGGGAACACTATCTATTCTTGGAACACTCTGCAATATATTTGAGATTATATTCTCGAACCACGTTTTATTATTTGAAATATATATTTTACAGACATCGATTATGTCTGTTACTTTTATGGCAGGCTTTAAAGAAAAGAATATGACTCAGTTGCATTTTGCAGTTGTTTGAACTCTTCTTATCTAGAATTGTATTTATGTAGTGATGTTAATTTCTGTTTTCCAATTGGGACTTATTTATAAAAACTGCTATCTTTGTTATAAAGGTGACCATTCTACATTTTTTTTGGAGCATTTGTTTAAAATTTGAGTACGCCTGACTGCTTAAAATTGTCATCTATTTAACTGGACATCTTATTTCTACATCAACTGCTTGAGCTAATCAGGACTGGAAAAAGTTAACAAATGATTTTGAACTAATTGAGTTCTTATTTTAAAATTGTAGTTGCACAAAAATATGGATGGAAAAAAGAAAAATAAATAAATATATATTTTTATAATATTTTCAATTGATGCACGGAAATGATAAGAAATAATCTATATAATATAACAAGACATATGTTCCCTCTGGCCGCCCAAACGACAAGACCGAATGGGCTGAATTTTTTTGTGGACACTCATGGTTAGCATGGGGGTGACATAGGCTTAAACAAATCTAATTTAAAAAAAAAAAATTTCCCACGGGCAACGCCGGGCCGTTCAGCTAGTAATTAATAAATTTGAAACTGGGAAAATGACCAAAAGCAACCTCATTTTGTTACGAATATACGGGTTTAAGGGTACCGGCGAGCATCACTGCAATTGTCATGTTTAATGTAACTAATTAACTACCAAATCTAAGGTTGGAATTTTTTAACTGATTTTTTTTATAATTTTACAACTGATTTTGTTTATAATTTTGCAACTGATTTTGTTATATATAATTTCGCATCTGTTTTTGTTTATAATTTTGCAGCTGATGTTGTACATAATTTTGTAAAAAACGTTGTAACTGATGTTGTGCATAATTTTGTAAATGATTTTATTTACAATTTTTTTCTTAATTTTATATATATTATTGTAATTGATTTTATATATATAATTTTTATAATATGTATAAAATTGTAACTGATAATAAATGATTTTGCAAAGAAATTGAATGTACAAGTGCATCAAATTAGCAAGACTGAAATCAATACAACCGTTTATCTTAAAGGGACAGTAAAGGAAAAATGAAAGGGGGTATAGGATGAAACCTGAGAATCTCAGGAGTTGAACTATACCTATAAGACATCTATCTGATGTTCCTGTCTCGAGAAATTGATATAAAACTGTGTCAAATTTATACGAAAATTCATATATATGCAATTTTTAATAAAAGGTTTAGTATTAAACAGATCATATTCAGCAAATACGCAACCAATCTGAAAACGACGAAATCCCAGAGGAGCCTGAGAATCTCAGGTTTGTTCCTATTATAATTTTTATTTTTATTCTGCATTTTTAATAGATATAATTGATAATATAATTACATATAGTCCGTATAGTCCGTATTACGTCACCAGAACTTCAGCCAATGGCGGTGCAGTATCGTTGTCACGTGATTCAGACAGAAATCACGTGACCAATATACTAACATAATCGAAACGACTGTGTTGGCGCCATGATTAAAGTACACACAGTTCTAATTATATTTAGACTTTTTTTGTCAAATCATTCCTTGTGATCAATTCATCAATTATCCTCCCTCTCTATATTGCCGTAGCATGAACCCTAGATCTGGAGTAGGGATAGAATAATATTCATTCTACGAGATAAAACACAAAAGTGTAAATCCTACGTGTAACACTTAAATAAGATGTAACTTATGTAAAAATGTTACATAATTAACAACTACGTTAATTTTCTCAAACTATTAATTGTTAAAAGAGAGAGAAGGTCGTTTTTTTTTAAAAAAAAGGGTAAATGGGCAACGTAAATAAAAGCAAAATATAATTCATAAGCTTAGAGTTTTATAATAAAAAATTACAACGTGCAAGTTTGAACTTTATTCAGTGAGTCAATTTACCAGTTTCCTGTATACATTCACCGAAGTTGGTCATAAAACACAGATTTACAATAATTTGCTCACTTTACTCTAGGATTGTTTTCACGGCAATAATGTTGACAAAACTAGAACCAGAGCTGATTCATCCTGGAATACTGGATAGAGGGGTAGACAGAGGGATTCTGGAACCATATACCTTGCTCCACATTAGAAAATAGACAGAAGGATTCTGGAACCATAAACCCTGCTCCACATTAGAGAATAGACAGAGCGATTCTGGAACCATAAACCCTGCTCCACTTTAGAGAATAGACAGAGGGATTCTGGAACCATAAACCCTGCTCCACATTAGAGAATAGACAGAGGGATTCTGGAACCATAAACCCTGCTCCACAGTAGAGAATAGACAGAGGGATTCTGGAACCATTTTTAATGAAGAAAGGCTTTGCTCCTTTTCTTGTCCTAGTTGCGGCGCTCGACCTAGACTTTCGACTCGACCGAGAAATTGTCTTAATTGTACTGGGAACCAAGAACCCTGACAAAAAGAAATATAAAACCCTAAACAGAGTTTTAAAGTATAAACGAAACCCTGCTCTAGATAGATGATAAGACAGCGAACACTCTAAATCCTTCTCTAGGTGGATAATAAGACAGAGAACAATCGAAACACTGCTCTAGGTAGATAATAAGACAGATAATAATCTTAACCATGCTCTAGGTAGATAAAAAGACAGAGAACAATTGAAACCTTGCTCCAGGTAGATAATAAGACTGAGAACAATCTAAACCCTTCTCTTTGTGGATAATAAGACAGAGAATAATCTAAACCCGCTTTAGGTGGATAATAAAACAGAGAACAATCTAAACCCTGCTCTAGTTAGATAATAAAACAGAGAAAAATCGAAACCCTGCTCTAGTTAGATAATAAAACAGAGAACAATCTAAACCCTGCTCTAGTTAGATAATAAAACAGAGAACAATCTAAACCCTGCTGTAGGTTGTAGATAGTAAGACAGAGAATAATGTAAACCCTGAACTCTTCTCAATATTTCCCAGCCCATACTATCTAATTTATCCAGTCAAACATCAAGATTTTGCAGACTATTTGATTGGATAGAATATTAGTATTCAATTAGAATGAATTGTTGGAGCATATGTGTTCACGGATCCACAATATACCTATTTGAATTCAGCACGAATACTTGTGTGTGTAAAATCAATTGACTTAGATTTGATATTGGAAACCTGGGATTCAATCCGTATCCATGGCAATCAATAAATTTAGGATAGGACCATGTCATTTCAATTTACATAAAGGAAGATCGGTAATTTATGTTTTCTCAGCTTATACCAGAGGGAAGGAGATGGAGGTACTTATGCCTCAGAAATATGTAACTAGGGTTCCTGCCTCCTAAATATGGAACTAGAGTTCCTGCCTCAAAATATGGAACTAGGGTGCTTGTCTTCTAAATATGGAACTAGTGTTCCTGCCTCCTAACAATGGAAATAGGGTTCCTGCCTCCGAAATATGGAACTAGGGTTCTTGTCTTCTTAATATGGAACTAGGGTTCTTGTCTTCTAAATATGAAACTAGGGTTCCTATCTCCTAAATATGGAACTAGGGTTCCTGTCTCCTTAATATGGAACTAGGATTCCTATCTCCAAAATATGGAACTAGGATTCCTGTCTCCTAAATATGGAACTAGGGTTTCTGCCTCCTAAATATGGAACTAGGGTTCCAGCATCCTATATATGGAACTAGGATTCCTGCCTCGTAAATATGGGACTATGGGTTCCTGCCTCCTAAATATGGAACTGTGGTTCCTGCCTCCTAAATATGGAACTAGGGTTCTTGTCTTCTAAATATGGAACTAGTGTTCCTGCCTCCTAAATATGGAACTAGTGTTCCTGTCTCCTAACAATTGAAATAGGGTTCCTGCCTCCTAAATAGGAAACTAGGGTTCCTTTCTCCTAAATATGGAACTAGGGTTCCTGTCTCCTAAATATGGAACTAGGGTTCCAGCCTCCTAAATATCTAACTAGGGTTCCTGCCTCCTAAATATGGAACTAGGGTTCTTGTCTTTTTAATATGAAACTAGGGTTCTTTCCACCTAAATATGAAACTAGGGTTTCTGCCTATTAAATATGGTACAAGGGTTCCTGCCTCCTAAATATGGAACTAGGGTTCCTGCCTCCTAAATATGAAACTAGGGTTCCTGCCTCCTAAATATGAAACTAGGGTTCCTGCCTCCAAAATATGGAACTAGGGTTCCTGCCTCCTAAATATGGAACAAGGGTTCCTAACTCCTAAATATGGAACTAGGGTTCCTATCTCCTAAATATGGAACTAGGGTTCCTGCCTCCTAAATATGGAACTAGGGTTCCTGCCTCCTAAATATGGAACTAGGATTCCTAACTCCTAAATATGGAACTAAGGTTCCTGCCTCCCAAGGTCTGCCTCCTATAGTTTTCGACCAGTTAAAAATCAATAAAGAATAGAAACATGATTAGTCAGAAACAATCCGAGCCAGTTCGCTCTGAATCATTCTTTCGTACTTTTTCCCGACATATTCTACATCTGCATGGCGTCCTAAATAGAACCCTTTCCCAACATATTCTACATCTGCAGGGTGTCCTAAATAGAACCCTTTCCCGACATATTCTACATCTGCAGGGTGTCCTAAATAGAACCTTTTCCCAACATATTCTACATCTGCAGGGTGTCCTAAATAGAACCTTTTCCCGACATATTCTACATCTGCAGGGTGTCCTAAATAGAACCCTTTCCCAACATATTCTACATCTGCAGGGTGTCCTAAATAGAACCTTTTCCAGCATATTCTTGACTTATAGAGTGTCCAGTATTGAAGCAATTCGAGAGATTTTCAAGACCTACAGGGTGTCCTATACACAAATTATTCAGAGCACAGAGGGTTTAATATTTACATTTTTTGGGGGATATTTTAGACTTACTTAGTCTAATGCTTGACTTTTCCAGAGATATTCTAGACATGTGGGGTGTCCTATATATAAACTTTTCCAAGTATGTTATAAATATACAGGGTGTTAGAGACCTTTTACAGTGATAGGTGATCAATATATAGAACTCTTTCCAGCCACAATCTATAGATCTTGTTGCGGAAATTTTGAACATATTGTAGTCCCTTTTTGTCGGGACTCCCTTTAGCAATAGCATTAATATTCAGGCCTTCAGACGGTTAAAGTGATTAAGAATCAGTTAGAACAGTCTTGTCTAATAGTTTATCTGTCAATTACTGAGGTTTATATGTATATATACACTGTTCCTTCTACATCATTAAATATGGATTTTAAACAAGGATAATAAAAAAGGTATTTTATGCATAATGATGATAATAATGATAAGTGTATGTGTATGATAATAGCAGAATAATGATAGCTATTAATATTACAATAGGTACCTATATAATCAACATTTTTCAAGTTTTGTTCAATTTTTGAGTATGCTTGGGTATACATACATGCATATATTAACTACATTTTAGGGCGATTTATCATTTATGGCGGGAAGGGGGAGGTAGGGAAAATGACGAAGTAAGGGGGAAGAGGGAAGGTGGAAGATGGGAAGTGTGAAGATGGGAAGATGGGAAGGGGGAATGGGGAAGGGGAAGAAGGAAGGGTGAAGAGTGAAGAGGGAAGAGTGAGGGGAAGAGTTAAAGGGGAAGGGTAGGGGGAGTTCTGATCTGAGGGAAGGGAAGAGGGGAAAAGATGGGAAAGAAGAATGGGATGGTGGTAGGGATAAAAGTGGAGAAGAGGGAAAAAGATGGGAGGAAAGAATGGGAAATGGGGGTAATAATTAAAGAAGAGAAAGGTACTGGAGAATATCTTATTAAAAAATGGAGGAAGGAGAGAAGGGTGGAGGAGAAACTGGTAGGAAAGAGGGTTAAGTTTATGAGGAGGGGGGGGGAGAGGTGGAAAGGGGGTCGTTAAAAGTTAGGATTAAAGGAGTTAGGGGTGATGAGGACCAGGGTTTAAAGTGACTGTTAAGGAAAAATTAAAGGGGGTATAAGCTAAAACCTAAGCACTTTAGGAGTTGATCGAGACCTAAAAGAGTTCTATCTAATGCTCCTGTCTCGAGAAATTGATAAACAAAACTGTGTCAAAGTTATTTCCAAAACTTACATATATGAGATTTGGTGTCTCCGTCTGCATTACGTGACAATGATACTGAACTGCCATAAGTGGAAGCTCTGGTCACGTGACACAGACGTATCACTTATATTATCAATTATATCTATTAAAAATTATAAATTATTGAATTCAAATAATAATAGGAGCAAACCTAAGTTAGTAAGGCTCCTCTGGGTTATCGTAGTTTCCAGAAGGGTTACGTTTGGGCTGAATATGATTTGTTTAAAGCTTAGATTCTTATACCAAATCTCATATATAAGTTTTGGTATAGCTTTGACATGTTTATTTTTTAACAATTTCTCGAGACATGACCATCAGATAGAACTCTTATAGGTCTCGATCAACTTCTAGAGTGCTTAGGTTTTAGCTTATACCCCCTTTCATTTTTCCTTTACAGTCCCTAGAGGGAATGTTATTAATTACTGACGCATAAAGGAAAGGAAGTTATTGTTAAGGTTTAGCAAGTCTATATCAGGATAAAACTGGAAAATGTTTACAACATAATATATGTCTCATCTATGATTATAATTCCATCACCTCAACCCCAAACCTATCCTTCATTCTATCCCTCTTACCTCCTCCCCCCCTCTATGCCCCCCCCTCCCCCAAGAGACCGAAAATCTTCCATGGGGTTCTGGCCAAATTCACAATATGAGAAGGCAAGTACGGCAGTCAAGGATTTCAACAACAACAACAGTGTTTTTTTTTGTCTCTGGAAATTTCCACAAGAAATATGTATAAATAGTGCTGTTTGTATCCTCTCGGTTAATGATCAAACAGTTTTTATTATAATTTAATATGTGTTAAGTGTTCTTTAAAGTTAGTAAAAGTAAAAAATTATTTATTTATGAAATATAACAAAAACATACAAAATAATGTGTTTCAGGAGAAAATATTTTAAAACCTCTAAAAGTAGAGGTTGTGGGAATATTTCCCCCCAATTCTAAAAAATATAAAAATAGAAATAAAAGGAAAAGGAAAGGAAAGGATAAGGAAAGTTACATAGTTATTGTTTACACTATATTCAATATAAATTGTTAGTATTTTTCGACGATGAACTAACAACTTTTAGAAATAAAAATGATAGATTTATTTGTAATGTTAAAAAAAAAGTAAAAAAAAGCTTTATGGAGTGTGAAAGAGATATAGGTTCTATGAAAAACGGGCATTTTTAAGCATCTTTTTTTAACTCGTAATCATTTAACAACAGCAACTGGTTCAACTGTTTAACGCTTATCTATCAGAAATAAACAAACATTTTGTTTTTTTAAATTGTTAAAATCGAAGAACTATGAAGGTTGAAATGTACGCTTGATTGTTTAATATCAAACCAAGGAAAATAGGGTTTGACTATATCAAAATACAATGGGGGATTGTTTGAGAGCGAAAAAGATTTAAAAGCTGTAAAACTGCACAATTACATCTTTTTTAGGCGGTCCTAAGTAATAAAAGTTTATTAAATGACGCGAAATTCAGCATAAAACCTATTTTCTGAATGATTATTAAAAGTTGTTGAACACTCTGGTCCTCAGGAACATCTGATGTGCAATAGGTTTAAAAAACCTAGTATTACAAATAATAAGCTTTATGTCTTTAATTAATTAATAAAAGAAATTGAGTCTTTGCCACAAACTAAAATAATAATCCCTAAATCTTTGTAACCTACTGGTGTAACCCTTTGATATTTATAACTTAGATTATTTTATTTAACCTAATCCAAAGGTTGAAACAGCTAATGTCTACGACATTGGGTTGTGAAGATATAGAAATTAGAAAATCACAGTTTGTGACAAAGTCTCAATTTTTTTTAAAAATTAAAATACTGGGTGTATTTTTATTTATGTCAACAATCCATTGGTGCATTTTCTTTATAAGACGCCATTATTCCTATAGTAAATCAGTCATAAAGTACAAATCTGTATAGTCTAATTCAAATAGGGGGAAATTAATCTAACTAAATTATCTACGCTGCAGTGTCTAGCTATCCCAAGGTATTATCTGTGTTTTTTTTTGTAAAAACATTCTGCTATGTTGTACTTTTTCTGGTAGAACCAGTGATATATGTAGATGCAGATAACAGAACTTGTTTTTTAACATGAGAATATATCCTTACCTTATCATTCTTGACATCTAGAGTTTATTTATTCTTATATATAATGCTGCAAGGTATGTACACTGCACAGTGTATTTATTCTAATATATAATGCTGCAAGGTATGTACAGTGTATTTATTCTAATATATAATGCTGCAAGGTATGTACACTGTACAGTGTATTTATTCTAATATATAATGCAAAAGGTATGTACAGTTTATTTATTCAAAATTATAATGCTATTCCCGAATATAAGACAGGACAGCTTTGAATTTTGTTGTACTGGATAATGAGTTTAGCCGCTGAGCTCCTATCAAAGAGAATATAATATACATTATATATAGTTTGCGCACTTTTTGTTTTGAAATTTTTTGCTAAATAACTTAATTTTGCAATGAATATTTGAAATTTTTGCAAAGGAACTGAGTTTTTGCCACAAAATCAAATATTCTTATCCCTATATCTTGGCAACCCAATGTCGTAGACCTTAGATATTTCAAACTATTATTCCTGTTAGATCAAATAATTTAATTTTTTTATAAATAATGTTGTAAAAAGTAGAACTTTATTTATAAATTTTGTAATGTTTAAAAAAAGGAATCAAGTCTTTGCCAACAACTCTGATTTTCAAATCCTTGCATCTTTGCAACCCATTGTCGTATGCCTTAGATATTTCAAACTATGAATTCTGTTATAACAAAAATCAAAGTTTGAAATATCAAAGGTTTACACCATCACGTTGCAGAGATATTGGGATTAGACCATTTGAGTTTGTGGCATAAACTCAGTTCCTTTGTTTAGAAAATTCTAAATGTTTCTTTATCATCATTTAAACGAAAAACAAGTGTGAAAATATTACATGATATAACACGCACCTCTGACCCTTCAGTAAAAGTAAATTCAACCTAAAGTCTGACCGCGTCAACCTTGTTGCACCGGCTAGTCCTATTGAGTGTTTACTTTATTTACCCAATGTCCGGGCGATACAGTACAAACTGGGACCGGAAAGGTTGACCCGGGTAGGAAATTCAAATGTAGTATACGGCTGCCCGTGATAATAGCAGAAATAGTATCTTCAAATTAGCTTAAATTAAACAATGCATATCAATAATAATTTTCAACTATTATCTCGTAAAATCTCAAATATACATTTGTTTGAAATCAATTTTACCAAAATATTACTGCTATATATATTTCTTATCATCATATTTAGATCAAACAACTTAACAAATTATGGAAGAAGACATTTTAAACTATTCACCAACTGTCATGTTTTGTGGGACACCCTGTAATATAAATCTCTTAATCACCGTTGCGTACTAATTTATAGAAAACACATGACATGCAAAGTATGTTATTGCTTAGTCTTATTTTGAAAATTTTTCATAATTCCGTCAAGTTTGGTACAAATTATTTTGAAAAATTGGCATAAATCCGTCAAGTTTGGTACAAATTATTTTGAAAAATTGGCATAAATCCGTCAAGTTTGTTACAAATTATTTACAAAAGATTAGCATAATTCCGTCAAGTTTGTTACAAATTATTTTGAAAAATTTGCATAATTCCGTCAAGTTTGTTACAAATTATTTTGAAAAATTTGCATAATTCCGTCAAGTGTGTTACAAATTATTTAAAAAAGGTTATCATAATTCCGTCAAGTTAGTTACAAATTATTTACAAAAGATTAGCATAATTCCGTCAAGTTTGTTACAAATTATTTACAAAAGATGAGCATAATTCCGTCAAGTTTGTTAAAAATTGCATGTAAAATCCACATAAAGAAACCGCGGTAAATAAATAATAAGTACATCTGCGTTAGTCTGGAAAATTTTGTTAGCAAACATTAGAATTATTTTCTAAAATGTTTTTAAAAATTTAATTTTAAAAAATTCATTAAAATGAACAGATTTTAAATAATTGTGTGATTTTATTTTTTTTGGGGGGGGAAGAGAAATATTATAAAACTATACCTTTTAAAACTATTCTTTTTATAAATTTCTAAAACAAATTTACTAAAAAAAAATTTCGATTTAATTGATTAAGTCGGGCATGAAAGATTGCTTTGTTCTTTTTTGACATGGCGCGAATGTCACCAAATTTTGGTGAAATTAGGTTGTTATTAAAGAACTGGGCTTATTCTTTAATAGAATGATATAATTCTCATTTATGCAAACATGGCTCTGATTCACAAGAGTACCTCAAAAGTTTTTTCTTAACATGATTTTGATATCCATGTTTATAATTTTAAAAAACATAATTGATTTCATTTGTGGGTTCTTAACAAAAGTGACTTGCGCATTTCTGGAAAACGTGTATTTACATGTACCACTGTAGTTTCAGTTGAAGTAAATATTTCCATTTAGTGTTTAGCCACGATATAAGGATTCATCTCTAATTGGATGATAAGATAAATAGAAAGATTGATGATACTGCCAAGCAATTTCTATTGGTTTAGAATAGACACCAAACACATGACTGAACCCTGATTAGATAAGGTGCTAATGGAATCGCATACAAGTGTATACAATGTATAAAAATGATATCTTTAACATATCAGATAAAGGTTTCAAGGGTACCGTTATAAATCTGGCAGTGCCAATTTGGTTGGGAGGGTCACTTGAAATTACGCTTTCAACCCCCTTTAACGTTAGACATGTTTCTACTTTTTGCCACACTTCTCTTTATCCCCCCCACACCTGGGATGCAAGGGGGGTATATCCTGGTACCCCCCCCCCTACATCTGGGATGCATGGGGGGTATATCCTGGTATCCCCCCCTACACCTGGGATGCAAGGGGGGTATATCCTGGTATCCCCCCCTNTATAATTATATAGAAATATATATCTATAAATATATTTATTGACCAGTCAGTGCAGTGATGCGTTCAGCATAGGACAAAAGAACCGGATAGGGATGGAGAAAGGGGAGGGGAAGGGAATGGGAAGGGAAGGGGAAGGGAGGGAAGAATGGGATAAGCAATAAGCTGGAAAAGAAGAGGGGGCGAGGGTGTATACTGTTTAGGGCGTGGCAAGTGGGAGGTTCAACCACTGAAACAACTCTGCATGGCGGGGCGGGAGTATTATTATAAAATCGAGCCTAATACATCATCTCGTAGAATATATATAATATTATATATTTACATGATCAAATTGACATACAACTATTCAGATGCATATTTATATATAAACATAGAGAATAAAATATGTAGAGAGGAATTAAAAGAATCTCTCGGTATGAATTTTTTCAGTCCCTTTCAGCCTGAAAGGGAGTTCAAAGTGTACAAATCATAAACAAAATGGCCGTTTTAAACTTTTTTCTAGTAAATTCCTCTCTATATGTTCTATTCTCTATGTATATAAATGTTACATCTCTATTCCAAGCTGTCATTAATTACATCCAATGTTTTGGTCAGTACACTACTAATTATGTACTGTGTGAACTGTCATTATTTTCAGGATAACAATGTACTATGTATTAAACTGAATACTAATATGTAAATATTCCTAAACTAAACATAAATAAACAAGAACTGATTATCAAACCACTCTCCACTGAACGCTACTACATCTTCGGTCAGTGGAGGAAGGGGAGCTCTCCAAAACCCCGGGAGCAACTCGAAAATCCTGGGAGCACTCCAAAACCCTGAGAGTAATTCCACAACCCCAAGAGCAGCCACCTCTCCCTTGTCAGTGTTGCAGCTGATTGCTGCAGTTACGCATCGAAAGCTTAATTGAGTCTTTTTTTAAATCCCTTTCTCTTTTCAACCCAATGTCGTGATATTTAAAACTATGAGTTCTGTTAGATCAAATAATCTAAGTTTAAACATCGAAAGTAAACACCCTCCGATTGCAAAGAAATGGGATTTAGATAATTTGAGTTTGTGAAAATATCATATTCGTTAGAGATTGTCTAGCTTGGATTTAGCTTCGATTTCTCGGGCTAGCTAGGCGAGGACGTCGCATCTACATCATAGCTAGAAAATTTCAAACGAATCAGACAAGGACTAAATTTCTTAGTGAAACTCTGTATGGGGTTTGTTTGTATTCCTCCCAGCCACAAAAATCAGTACACTTTTTGTAAATACAAAGTTCTGTGAGTTCTCGTTCAAATATTTATTCCTTTATTTAAACAAAGCTGGATTTTTGGTATGCAACTTTCATTGAATTCTAGGAGAACCCTAGAGGATCCTGTATTCTAGGAGGATCCTGTATTCTAGGAGGATCCTGTATTCTAGGAGGATCCTGATATTCTAGGAGGATCCTGTATTCTAGGAGGATCCTGTATTCTAGGAGGATCCTGTATTCTTGGAAGATCCTGTATTCTAGGAGAACCCTGTATTCTAGGAGGATCCTGTATTCTCGGAGGATCCTTAATTCTAGGAGGATCCTGTATTCTAGGAGGATCCTGATATTCTAGGAGGATTCTGTTATTCTAGGAGGATTCTGTTATTCTAGGAGGATTCTGTTATTCTAGGGGAATTCTGTTATTCTAGGAGGATTCTGTTATTCTAGGGGAATTCTGTTATTCTAGGAGGATTCTAGATGTAAGTTTTCTATAAATTCTTGATTTTCAGGTAAAAATAGGAGGAAGAGTTTAGTGACTTTAGATGTCATTAAAGGTAGGAAATACGGTGTATTCGAGATTCTAGAAAATTTAAAATGTTTATTACGTTTAAAATTCTTTCTCATAATCTTTACATCTAAATAATGCTATTCCCAATTGAAAATAAATGTCCAAAATTTCTTGCATTTCTTTATTTGGCTTTTAAAATAAAAGTTTAAAGTCAAAAGTATTTCCTGAAAAATAGATGCTCCCCCTTTTTTTCTGACTAATACGCCCCCCCCCCCTTGACTATATATTTTGACGACTTTTGTTGCAAAATTTTAAATTTTAATTAAACTTTGCGTTGGCCTGGCATAGGAAAGAAAAATGAACTGTAAAGCTGAATCCGGTAGCTGTTTTTTAGCTGAAGCTGCAAGATGTCATTTTTTCATATCAAACTCATGAAATTATTTTGGTTTAATTTTTAACTTTAATTCTCAAAAAATCTTGAATAATGCATTTTTATTTTCAAATCCAACTAATAGAATTATTTTCGAATAATTTTAAAACATTTAATTCTCAAAATATTTAAAATAATGCATTTTTATTATAGTTGTCTTCTCAAAAATGTTCAACTTATTGCACTTTTGAAAATATAGTTATAAACAAAATTTCCTCATTTCTCGTTTAGAACCAGAGTCTAAAGCAGTTTAGAACCAGAGTCTAAACCAGTTTAGAACCAGAGTCTAAATCATTTTAGAACCAGTTTCTGAAATGGAAGTAAGCTTCTTAAAAAAGGAGGCATTCAAAGCTTCAATAGAACTGAGTTTTTGCCACAAACTCTGATTTTTCATTCCCTATATATAGATCAAATAATCTAAGTTTGAAATATCAAAGGTTTACACCATCAGGTTGAAAAGAAATAGAGATAAGAAAAATTGAGTTTGTAGTAAAGAATCAATTCCTTTATAATATCATTAAAACAATCAACAAGGATCCTGGTTCAGAATCCTGAACCAGGATCACAGAATATTAAAATTTTAGATTTTTGGAATTTAACATTTATAATTATCGAAATTCTTTACTGGTAATCATTAACTAATTAATTTCAGTCATGAAATATTTACTACGACGAAAAATGTTTCACCCAAAAATGTGTAAACTTGTAATTAAAAAAACTGAAGGAAAACTTCAAACTAATACGACGTTACTGGTGACGTTACTGACCTACGACTTTCTGATCTACTTTTGATTTAACGCAAAAAAAAACATATAAGATTTTATTAAAAATCATTTAATATTATAAACTTATTTTTTTGCAAATGCTCTGTCTGTTTGACGTTTTATCTATAGTTGGTTTTAATGACAGGTTACCGGAGAGTCATGAATCATCAAACCTCCAAGGTTTAGTCATCCTACCCTCTCCAGGTATGGAAAAGAGTACAAGGGTTGAGTCATAATTACTCCGGGTCCTGCGAAAAACAGGGAATCCCTCTAGTTCTTCAAGGGCAAACTTTATCAGGAGAACTCCGGAAGCACGCGATGAAAACTTGGGATTTCCGGTTGGAACGGAGGCTTCAAAAATAAAATTGGTTACATTTAATTAAATATTTAATGTTTGCTTATTAATATACTTGACTTTGATGCAAAAAAAAACAAACATATACAATTGTGTTTATGGTCTAAATGAATATCTTTGCCAAAAGTTGGCTGCTTTTACTTCTATTGCACGTGAATTGAAATCGTATATTTTTTCAATCCTAACTCCTTGGAGAGCTATTGAGAAGAAGAAAATATTTTGAATTTATTATCTGTAACAGGATATATTTGGTCTTCTCTTACTTGTGCGTAAAATGTAAACTAGAGGAGATCACATTCTGTCTAGTTTACTTCTATATTGATTATTTATAGTATTGGTGTTGAAAATCCAGTAAACTTTATGAATGAATTTGTAATTGAAAAACATTAAAATGGCTAAATCGAAACATGAACCTTTTTTTTTGGTTTGAAATTTCATTTTGATTTAATTTTGAAATTTTCCGATTTTTATAAATTTAATTACTAGAAAACCTTATACTGAAGAGAATAACTGGTGCAGGCGGCGCGGAAACCTTTGAATTCCTAATAAACATACATTTGTGTAAACTATATAGTCTAAGGTTGGAGTAAGGTTTGAATTGAATCTATTAGATGAGTAGAGGAAGAGCAGGGGGATTCTATAGCGCCTGGGGGGAGGAGATAAACAGTTCTCAATATACAACCTCTCAAACCCCCCCCCCCCCCTCCCCGTCCTGTCTCTTTCATTACTCCTCTCTTTTTATTACACCACCCTTTATTCTCCTCTTTCCTTTCCCCTTTCATTCACATCCTTCTCTCTCCTTTCCCCTTTCATTCACATCCTTCTCTCTCCTTTCCCCTTTCATTCTCATCCTTCTCTCTCCTTTCCCCTTTCATTCTCATCCTTCTCTCTCTATTTCCCTTTCATTCTAATCCTCCTCTCTCCTTTCCCCTCACATTCTCATCCTCCTATCTCCTTTCCCTCTTCATTCACATCCTTCTCTCTCCTTTTCCCTTTTAATTCTCATCCTTTTCTCTCCTTTCCCTTTTCATTCTCATCCTTCTCTCTCCTTTCCCCTTTCCTTCTCATCCTCCACTCCACCTTCCACCCTTTTGTTCTTATCTTACTCTCTCCTTCCCCCTTTCATTCTCATCCTCCTCTCTTCTTTCCTCCTTAAATGGTTGAAAAAATCTTTTAACAAAGAAGAAAAAAATTTTGCGGATTTTAAAAAAAAATCGCGGATTTTCAAGAATTTCAATTTTTTTTTACAATATTAAAAACCTTTAAAACACATCTTTTTAAATTTTATTATTCATAAACCTTCCCTGTGGTCACTGAATCCGGTAGCTGTTTTTCAGCTGAATCCGGTAGCTGTTTTTCAGCTGAATCCGGTAGCTGTTTTTCAGCTGAATATGGAAACAGTACAACAAAATGGCCGTTTTAAACTTTTTTCTAGTAAATATATATATATCTAAGTTGTTTTTTAATCTTTTTTTGCACACATCTTTAGTCACTAGTTCTCTTGACTGTACTGTAGTTTAATTTGTGTTTTCGACTGGTTTTTATAATTGAAAAGTTGAATCTTTGATTTTTTTAATCTCTGAGATTTCATTTTAATCAGTATTTTTTGGAAATTTTTCTCCCCCTACTGCAATTTATATTTAAATTAATGATTATTTCTAAAAATGTTGCTGACCCTTAGTTGTGTCTCTGTACTGTTTACTGTAGTCTAGTATGTTTTTACTTGTCTAGTTTCTGTACTCTTGTCTATTCTGTTTGCACCCCCTGGTGTCTAGTCCTGTCTCTTCTTGTCTAGTTTTTGTATAAATTGCAACCTGGAATATTGGTCTATTGACACTTTTATCCACTTACAATAAATAACACGGGGATCACATCTTCCCGCATTTTTTATTCATTAATGAACAAAATAAATAAGAAAAGCCAATAATAGTAAAACTAAGGAGAAGAGGATTATGCTAGTTTACACCTTGCTGTCACGTGTGAAGACAGTGTGATGACTAGTTTTAGTTTTATACTACCTTTGGAACCCAGCTTTGCCTAGTCAACCTACCAATCTTAGAATTTCTAAACCGGACTAAGTACATTCCCGTGGTTTCACAGGGTTCCCTTATAAAAATTTGAGGCAAAACGGTCATGGTGTTCATGAGTTATAATCCATGGACAAACAGAGATTACTATACTTGACATATAAAGATAGACATCCTTTTAGAAAATTCGCAAAAATATTGATAGGAATTCCACGTGTTTTTCTTCTAGTGTGTACAAAACTATCAGAGTATCGACATTACGAGAGCCCCTGTTTTCTATTATCTTTTTTTTTAAAGCTGTGGTTTCTTAAAGAAATATGTGCTTAAAAGTGTACTGATTATTATTTGTATTAAGTGGAGTTTAGTTGGTTAACCTTGGAATTTAATTTATTGCGTCGAAAGGAAACGATTGCGTAAAATGCATAATAAAAATAATGCAGTAATTAGAATATAAAAATAGAACTGACTACGCTAAATGTAGACTATAAGTACATGATAACAAAACAAAAAAAAACTTATTTTAATTAAAACATTTTCTAATCTCCGTTCCGGTATCAACCATTTATGCATTTGCAGGGAAGTTGAATTTCATAATTTAGGTTTGAACATTGCCCTTCAACTTTTTGAAGAAAATTAATTATCTTATTTTCAAAGTGGGTTCTAGTTAGTATGAGAGGATTTAGGAAGAGATATCCTCGTTCATCTTCCTCAAAAATGACATCTTGCGGCTTCAGCTGTAGTTGGTTTAGGGTTTGGTGACAACACTTATTTTATTAAGCAAGAACCATGTTTTTAATCATGATATTTTACATATCACTGAAAATATAATCCGGAGAGATTAATGTTAGATCACCAACTCCTTTTGGAATAATATAATATTTTTGGTTTACTTTCTTAATATTTTATGTAAACCTTCTGGATTCGATGATTATCACCTTTTTCCAGTTTTGCGTCCGTGCAGGATCCTTTTTTTAAAATTTGATTCAATTCAAATGTGATGAAAACGGTAAAAGGGCCAAACATAAGAAAATCGACTGTTTATAAAATGAAAAAATATTTAAAGTCTATTTTAGTATTTTTACTGCAAAATTTAAAGATTCCATGATTATCTCCTTTTTCAGTTTACTGTCCTGGATCCTTTTTGGCCAATATTTCAAACCCCATTTTTTCAAAAACAGCTACTTATCAAATTTGCTTAAAACTTAACACTTTCAATTTCCAAAAAAAATTGGAGGTAATTTTTAGTGAAACTTAAAACCTAAATTTGTCATATGTCAGTGATTATCTTCACATGATAGTTACAAAAACTGAATTATCCCATATAATAAAAAACTAATTTTATAAATTAGATAGCATTAGAAAAGATAAGATACAAAATTTATGAGGAAAATGTAATTTGTATTTCTTGACATGAAAAGACTAAATGATAGATTGGATAAATTACTAAACATTTTAAAATTCAATATTTACAAAAAATTGATATTCTTTGAAGGAAAATTGAAGAAAAATAAAATAAATAAATTATGTTTTAAAACAATTAAAATAGAATAAAGTTTTCAAACTTACTTTTGCTATTTTTAGTTTTCACTTAAAAAATTTATTAAAATCTTTTGCAAAAAATAGAAACAATCTCATCATACATGTTTTTAAATTTGTATTTTTAGTTTAAGTTCATGATTACTGAGTTAATGATAAATGGTTTTAGTGGGAAACAAACAAATTTTATTGGGAAAAGTATCAAATAGATTGAAAAAAACTTGCCTATGTATTAAAATTTTAAAATTTTTCTTCAAAAATCATTCTTAATGTTAAAATATTAACAATACACAAAGCTGTAAAACTTAAATATTTTAACGCAAAAAAATATCCGATTTTTACTTTACAAAGCACCCTTGCTTTACAGATTATAAATATTCAGATGTAATGAATATTGAAAACGAGAAGTATTTAAACTACATAGACCATGATGAACGACTTTTTTTGAATTGCTGGTTCAAGTTCAAGAAAAATCTATGTAAGGTAAAACTTCAAGGTGGTCCTGATCTCATTAATTGGTGAACAGTTTCTGTCGTATCTGTGTAGTCCTGTTTTAAACTGGATTAAAAGATAAAGAACCCATTTTTAAGCAGTTTTATCAATCACAGGTGTCTGATTGTTTTAATAAACTTAAGATAAAAAGAACAGGTGCCATTGAAGTAATTTAAACTGTATTGTTTAGTTTACAACTATCCTTGCAGTTCCAAGGAACGGAATTTACTCTTGCCGATGGTACAGATTCACTTTTTAAAGAGACCTTTTCTGTTAAATCTACGATATAGAATTGTTGAAAACTGGAGCAGGGGTAATCACGAAAATCTAAAACTCTTCCTGGTCTTCCTAAAAATATATTAATCTGGGGTTGACTATATTATATTCATTAACACACGCACCTCTGCCCCTTTAGGAAAACTAAATTCAACCAATATGAAGCATAAATTGTCTGACCGTGTCAACCTTGTTGCACCGGCTAGTCCTGTCCATAGAGCTAGGTACAGTAAAAACTGGGAACGGAAAGGTTGACCCGGCTCGGAAATTCAAATGTACTACGGCTGCCCGTGAACATAGAGGGTGTCCCACGAAACATGAAAGTTGATGAATTGTTTAAAATGTCTTCTTCCAGAATTTGTTAAGTTGTTTGATACCAAAGAGAATAATAAAAAAATTAATATGATTGTCTGTCATACTATAGGAAACATTTATAATCTGCTATAAGGAAATAGTAGCAGGACATCGAGGAATTGAAAATACTCTAGACAAGTTTTAGAGAATGTCTTTTGTACTGTCAGCATGGGATAAGATCAGAAAATTTGCAAAATGTTGTGATGTTTGTCAGGCATTGGCGGAAGTGATCGAGGTTTACAAACAGGGAAAATCAAAGCTGGTTAGCATAGATATATTGAAGGAGTTTAGAAGTGACAATAATATGCATGCTTTTTAGAACCCCCCCCCCCCCCACTCCACAGCATTGGAAGGAGACGAAATAGAAGAAATTCCTGATCTGACAACAAACCGACAGATATGAATCCTAATCTTACATCTTCAACTAGCACAGACACTGGGACAGCGCAGTACAGTGGAGACAACAGATGATGAGGACGTGGAGATGGATTATAAACCTGAGGACGAGAGAATTATAGCTGAGACAAGAGGAGAAGAGCACAGCAGATTAGTGGAAATGCAGAACATAGATATGACCGATCAATTGGTCAACAGAGATACAAACCCTGATGTAAATCATGAGCCAGACACATACATAGAGAGTGAAGTTAATCCAAGAACAAGAACAAGAACAGGAACAAGAACAAAAAAGGGAACAAGAACAAGAACAAGAACAAGAACAAGAACAAGAACAAGAAGAAGAACAAGAAAAAGAACAAGAACAAGAACAAGAACAAGAACAAGAACAAGAACAAGAACAAGAACAAGAACAAGAACAAGAACAAGAACAAAAACAAAAACAAGAACAAGAACAAGAACAAGAACAAGAACAGGACCAAGAACAAGAACAAGAACAGGACCAAGAACAAGAACAAAAACAGGACCAAGAAAACAGAATGGACAGTTGCAGAGTCATCACAGTGCGTCAAAAGAGAAAGAATCAAAAGGAGTCAACAAAGCAATCCAAGAATTTTGAGCACGAGTGCGAAGACGACATGGGTGAATTAGATCAATGCTATTTTAGAGAAACAGAGCATACCCTCACCAACCGACTGTGTAACCAGGTTCAGGAGAAGGTTTTTAACTGTCTCTGAACGTGTTCAGGAGTGCCAAACCACGACTGTCAATGAATGCACATCTGAATCTTTGAGAGAATGCTCTTCAGAGAACATTCATGAACACAATCTTGTGAATACTTGGTCTCCAATGGAATTCACTGTGCCAAAGTCCCCTCCATGCAGTGCAAAAGGTGATAATCTATTTGGTGTACTGTCCCGTTTTCCCATCTCTGTGTAAACTGTACAGTGTACAATTTTCACCTCCTGCCTAAAAGTTTCATTACCTAGAATCTGAGTTTTCAGTGTACTAATTGGTCAATGTATTCTCCATTTTGCGGTTGAGAATTTAGAAAATTATCCCAAGAATAATTATGATAAATTCCCTCCTCGTCCACCAGCTCATTATCCTTCTTTAAACCCTAACTCCCTAAAAATTGACCAAAGCATTGAAGGGGGGGGGGGAACTTGAGGGCCAGGGCCCAAGTATTGAGGGGGGGGGTTATATAGGCCTGGAAGGGGTGTGAAGGGATTGAAATGGGAAAATATATATAGGCACCTGCTTAGTAAGGTTTATTTGGACCAATCCTTGTCAACCAGACACCTGCCTTCAAATCAATCCTTCCTAGTTCTTCATCTAGTCACATATTTATCTATCTATCTATCTTTATCACACCTTTATATATAAAGTGTTGAGAAATTTCATAGAGAGACATTTTACAGATAACGAAATAATAGATTTCATAGACAGGACATTTTATTGACAGATATACATGGTGATATCATAGAAAGAAACCAAATTTATATGATTTAGTATATTATACATATCTAATTTACATAGTAGTCTCAACTGTTAATCTATCTAGTAGTCCCAACTATTAATCTATAAAGTAGTCCCAACTGTATATCTATCTAGCAATCCCAACTATATCTTTCTAGTAGTCCCAACTGTATATCTATCTAGTAGCCCCAACTGTATATCTATTAAGTAGTTCCAACTGTATATCTATTAAGTAGTTCCAACTGTATATCTATATAGTAGTCCCAACTATATATATATATCTAGTAGTCCCAACTGTATATATCTATCTAGTAGTCCCAACAGTATATCTATTAAGTAGTCCCAACTGTATATCTATTAAGTAGTCCCAACTGTTAATCTATCTAGTAGTTCTAGCTGTATATATATCTAGAAGTTCAAACTGAATTTCTTTTTAATAATCAGCTATCTAGTATTCTCAACTGTGTTTTTATCTAGCAGTCCCAATTCAGTTAATCTATATAGTACCCCCAACTGTATATCTATTTAGTAGTCCCAAATGTATATCTATCTAGTAGTCCCAACTGTATATCTATCTAGCAATCCCAACTGTATATGCATCTAGTAGTCCCAACTGTATATCTATCTAGTAGTCCCAACTGTAAATCTATTTAGTAGTTCCAACTGTATATCTATATAGTAGTCCCAACTGTATATCTATCTGGTAGTCTAAACTTTATATCTATTAAGTAGTTCCAACTGTATATCTATCTAGTAGTCCCAACTGTATATCTATCTAATAGTCCCAACTGTATATCTATCTGGTAGTCCCAACTGTATATCTATATCTAGTAGTCCCAACTGTATATCTATCTAATAGTCCCAACTGTATATCTATTTAGTAGTCCCAACTGTATATCTATCTAGTAGTCCCAACTGTATATCTATATCTAGTAGTCCCAACTGTATATCTATCTAATAGTCCCAACTGTATATCTATCTAATAGTCCCAACTGTATATCTATCTAGTAGTCCCAACTGTATATCCATCTAATAGTCCGAACTGTATATCTATTTAGTAGTCCCAGCTGTATATCTATCTAGTAGTCCCAACTGTATAGTGTATATGTATCTGATACAAACCACAAATTGGTTTAAATTGATCCCTCATCTATTTGAACATGTAATATCAAAAATTTCCTGACAATCTAGATTTGAAAAAAATCACAAAACTGCGTTAAATAATTTTACCTTTGATACAACTAGTTCCCACTGTGATCTTATCTGCCTGCTGGGTCGACTTTACACTAGGTGGCCACTGGCCAGACCAGATAGTACGACTGAATGCATATACAGTACGTGTTGTACTGGCACGGAACTTGCAAGTTTTAGAGTGGTGTGTTCCCAGTAGTCCTAACCAAGGAGTATGAAATAGAAGGGAGATACAACTAACGCGGCCCGCCCTACCATATAATATACATGCTTTGCAGACGGTACTCCATTTGTATAAGAAATATTCAGAATAGGTTATTGTATACGCGGTAATTGTACATTAGCAAAATATTTCCTATACAAATGGAGTACAGTCTGCAAAGCATGTATATAATCATAAGGCAGGGCGGGCTGCGTCAGTTATATCTCCCTTCTATTTCATACTCCTTGGTTAAACGTGTGCACAAACACTACCCTCACTACTTTACAACTATTACACCTTGGATGAAACGAAGAGAAAAGAAAAAGGAAAGAGAGTAGAGCACGGGCAGCCGTAGTACATTTGATTTTCCGAGCCGAGTCAACTTTTCCGGTCCCAGTTTGTACTGTATCGACCGGACATTGCGTAAATAAAGCAGACACTCAATAGGACTAGCCGTTGCAACAAGGTTGACGCAGACAGACTTTAGGTTGAATTTACTTTTATTAAAGGGTCAGAGGTGCGTGAGAGAAGTTAGATGCTTGAATCAGATGAAAATAAAACAAAAAAGAAGGTCATAGATAGATAGATAGATAAAAAATGGGATGAGGAGAATTGAGAATGTAGAAAACAAGTCAAATGAAAAATGATGAAATAAAACCCTACTGCGTAAAACAGATGAATAACAAGGTGGAGGGTGGGCCGGGCCGNATAATGATAACAATAACAATAATGATAATAATATTGATAATAGATTTAAGGATAGATAGATAGATAAATAGATAGATAGACTAAAAGCATAACCCGCTGGGTAAATCTTAAAGGGAACTCAACCGAAATAAAACCTTTATTTTACCAATTTTATTGGAATTTTTGCATCGGGTTGAATACCAGTAGAGGAACCTGCAACATAAATGCAAAATTGAAACATTTTTAATGTACTTTTAGTGTTTTGTAAATTGTGAAGAAAAGTGGTATTCAAAGCTTCTCTCCTTTGCATACTCTTCAAAAGTATCTCTTTACGTTGAAATAAATATATTTAGATTTTTTTATTCAAATGAGCAAATTATATAAACGATTATATACATACTTACGCAATTGTGAACATACCTGCGTAGGACATTTGTCATGAGAAAGAACAAAATTTGCTAAATAAATCAGGCCTGGGATGAAATTATCTCCTATATACTGCTAAGAATTAATATTAGCCGAGTTAAAACTATGGAACAACTGACCCTCAATGAAAACTTCTGTTTATTTAAAGTACCGGGCTGACTTTTAAGCATAGGTAGAGCAAATTGTACAGTATTCATACTGTAGCAAATACCTACTCCATAACAATTTTACTTGAGACGTATCTATCCAGGTCTACTTGTTGCCAAGATCAACCAGAACTAACTCTACGTTTATGAATGCCACAAAGGGAATATCTCAACCAGGCTTAACTCTCCGATTCCAAAGGATAAACAGTCCCAAATCTCAACCAGGCTTAACTCCTAAGTTATAAAAACCACACAGGCTATTGAAATTGCTACACAGGCAATTCAACCAGGCTTAACTCCCTGGTTCTGAAGGACACACAGTCCAAATCTCAATTCGTATAATTCAACAAGGACCCAAGCTTTCTTTTAAGCTACAATCTATCAATTATCCAGGCAAGATCTCCACTTGTATAATTCAACAAGATCACAAGCTATCTTTCAAGCTACAGGGTGTCCCACATCAAATTAGACCGCGTCAATGGGTCTAAATTACGATTTGGGGGACAAATCAGAAAATTTAAGAGGAATGAATCATTTTGAAATATTTAATAAGGCTAATAGAATTTTTTTTGCAGAAAATGCTAGATTTTTCGAGTATTATTTGCGTATGTAAGTGTTAAAGATTGGAGATAATCTAATATGATATGGGACGCTCTGTATATTGGATTCAATTGCCAATCAGCCAGGCAAAATATTCACTCCTATGTTTCAATAAGAAGACAGACTACTTCTAATACCGTAATCAAAGCAGAGTCCCAATCAACTAACTTTTTTCAATAGATTAGGTTACAAAGCTAACAGAAATTGACGTAATTCAATTCCTAGGATGTTATTGATATCACATGATTAATTACATGATATTACGTATTTATCGCAAAATTAAAGTTTAAGTACGTTTTTAAAGGATTAATATAAAAGATATACCGCAGCTAATCTTTCTAATATTAAGTATGTCGCATGATTTGAGCTAATCAATGTTAATCATTGAAGCGCAGTTTCAATGAATTTAATCTCATTTTGTCTCAGTTTAAAACATTAAATCATTTATGACGTACAACGTACTGAAAGTTTACAGAATATCATGTTAACACGCTTTTTGCTACAATACAACTACAGATGGAAGAACTGGACGATACAACAAATTATTTCTCTAAATAATGAGTAGAAACTATTGAACACCTACCCCTAAGATTTGTCCATATAATGAGTAGAAACTATTGAACACCTACCCCTAAGATTTGTCCATATAATGAGTTGAAACTATTGAACACCTACCCCTAAGATTTGTCCATATAATGAGTAGAAACTATTGAACACCTACCCCTAAGATTTGTCCATATAATGAGTTGAATCTATTGAATACCTACCCCTGAGATTTCTCTATATACTGAGTTGAATCTTTTGAACACCTACCACTGAGATTTCTCTATATATTGAGTTGAATCTATTGAATACCTACCCCTGAGATTTCTCTATATAATGAGTTGAAACTATTGAACACCTACCCCCGAGATTTCTCTATATAATGAGTTGAAACTTTTGAATACTTACCCCTGAGATTTGACTATATAATAAGATGCAAGTATTGAACACCTATCCCTGAGGTTTGTATATATTATGATTTGAAAGTATTGAACACCTACCCCTGAGCTTGGTCTATATAAAGAGTTGAAACTATTGTACACCTACCCCTGAGATTGGTCTATATAATTAGTTGAAAACACCCTAAATTATTACAGTCTAGACACGTTTACTGAAACATATATATTGGTAATTTCTAATGGATGGAAGGATGGATGAACGAATCAATGATTTACCACTAAAAATGGTAATTAATATCCACTAGAATATCTATTCATTTTCCTTAATCAATCAATCAAATAAAGTTGAAAGAAGACTAGAAATTACAGAGAAAAATATGTCACAAAAAACTTCCATTGTTTGGAACGTGGGACAGATGTTGAAAAAGATACGATAACCCCTCCATAGAGGTTTCAGGGTAGAAAAAGGTAGTAAACCCGATCATAGAGAAGGGAAACTTAGAGAAACTTAGACATACAGAACCCTAGACTATAGAGATTGTGTAGTATACATAGAGAACCCTAGACTATATAGTTTGTACTGTAAACATTGAGAACACTAGACTATAGAGATTGTATAGTTTACATAGAGAACCCTAGACTATAGAGATTGTATTTTATACATAGAGAACCCTAGACTATAGAGATTGTATAGTATACATAGAGAACCCTAGACTATAGAGGTTGTATAGTATACATAGAGAACCCTAGACTATAGAGATTGTATTGTATACATAGAGAACCCTAGACTATAGAGATTGTATTGTATAGAGAATCCTAGACCACAGATATTGTATAGTTTACATAGAGAAACCTAGACTATAGAGATTGTATGGAATACATAGAGAACCCTAGACTGTAGAGGTTGTAAGATAAATATAGAGAACTTTAGACTATAGATATTGTATTGTATCCATAGAGAACCCTAGACTAAAGAGATTGTATTGTATACAAATAGGACACTAGACTATAGAGATTGTATAGTTTACATAGAGAACCTTAGACTAGAGAGGTTGTATAGTATACAAAGAGAACCTTAGACTATAGAGGTTGTATAGTATACATAGAGAACCTTAGACTATAGAGATTGCATAGTATACATAGAGAAACCAAAGACTATAGAGATTGTATTGTAAAATAGAGAACCCTAGACTATAGAGATTGTATTGTAAAATAGAGAACCCTACACTATAGAGATTGTATAGTATACATAGAGAACCCTAGACTATAGAAAAACATAGATAGCATGCAGAATGAACTCATAGAATAACGATCTAGACGTATCTAAAGTTAGGACATGTTAGGAATATAAAAAAAGGGGTTTAAGACTGTATTATCGGTTAAGAATACAGATTCAGGTTTTCTTATCACAAATCATAATGGTTTTGTATAAACACAACAAACACACAACTAGGACATTTATATACATAACTTTTCAAAAAATATATTCCAGGGGGGATCCAGGTTTTTTAGAGAGGTTAGACACGGCAAACTAGCCAGGAGGAGCAGGTTAATTGACATAGCTGGTACGATTTTGTGACCTCGTATCTCCACCATTTCCGGTTTTACACACATATGCAAAGAAACTTAGTTTTTGCCACAAACTCAAATTTACTAATCCCTATATCGTTACAACTTGACTATGTAAGCCTTAGATATTTCAAACTTAGAATATTTAATCAAACCTAAACCATATAGTTTGAATTATTTTAACGCTACGACATTTAGTTGCAAAAATATAGGAATTAGAATATTTATGTTTGTGTCCAAAACTCAGTTCCTTTATTCGGTTACATATTATCAATTCAAAACATTTTTTGTTCTTCTCAATACCTTTTCATGATTAAGAGAAGTTATGATTAAAAAAACATAAAAAATATTTATTTTACGTACAATTTCTTTAGTCTGACGTGAGGGGTACGGAGGGAGTGAAATCTCTTTATAAATTTAGCTTGGTTGTCAGTTTTTTTTTTGTATCCAATAAACGTCAAAATGGCTGAACCGATTAGGCCCTAGTTTTGTTTGGAGCCTCACGTGACCCCAGGGAAGGTTTATGAATGATCAAAATTTTAAAAATTTGTGTTTAAAAGATTTTATTTTGGTAAAATGTTTGAAAATGGGGGAAAAAAAATCCGCAAACTTTTTTGGTTGTTTTTGTTTTATACTGTACAAAGAGAAGATGCTCACAGATAAAGTCACAATTAAAAGTTTAAATTTAAGAATTTACTTTATTACTGGGGGAAAAGTTGTTCGAAAGTAAACACGCACTGATCTTAAACCTGAACTTCCGAATCACCGTGTTAAAAAAACTGAACCCCCCGAAAATAGCTCCATTAAACGTCGTGTGAGGATGAATTTTTTAATCTTTAATCTTTGATCCCTCTCAATATCCATGAACACTCTCTTTAAGTACAAAGTGCGATATTAAGTGTTGGATTGGAACAATAAGAAAAAGAAAAATTCTTTCGATCATTCATTCATTCATCGTTTCCTTTCGTCCTTTCATTCATCCTTTCCTTTCGTTATTTCATTCATCCTTTCCTTTCGTTCTTTTATTCATCCTTTTCTTATGTCGTATATGAATGTAACTTTATTTGAATAAATAAGATTCAGAGCTGTTTTAATTTTTCATTCATTAATTGTTGTAAACGCCTTATTTAGACAGAGTTCCAGAAAGGGCCAATTGAATCTGACAAATAAATGTTTTAGAACATATTTTGGGTTAGGCTGGGAATCAGCGATTTTTGAAATGACCGTTGCGATTGAGCAAGGTTGTATAATAATGTACATTGGAGCTCATCGAGAGTAAGCAACCTTATTATACAACCTTGCAGCTTAGACAGTCTAAGGGACCAAGCATCGAGCATGAAAATAAATAGAAATTGGAAAAATCACATATATTTATTTGGCACAAAAAATAGAGTTTTGGGAGAAAAGGGTTAAAAAAAATTTGGCTCCTGTTAGAGCAAGATTTATTAGCTAAAACTGCTACGAGGAAAGAGGCGCGCAGCGCCTACAAGTCATTTAGATTTAGATTTTCTGGGATTTCCTTCTTCTGTAAAAATAAGGTTTTATAAATATTTCTGTACAGACTTGTGTTAGAAAATGTATAATTAAAACAGCCGACTCCGCATATTTATAGATTTTCCCTTTTTTGCCAAACTATTTTCACCATTTCTTTTCTACTTTTTCTCATAAAACGTCAATGGAATAAGTTTCAATATATATAGGTCAGCTGAAAGTTATAACTTGACATGTTTTTGGGAAATATTGTTGGAAAAAGTGGAAAAGGTGGCAGGAGGAGACAAGAAACCACTTCAGCAGGGATACACCACTCAGGCCTAGTTGGTTCATGCATCAAGTGTGCTCCGAACTTTTTTTATCTAAACAAAATTTGTACTTCTTAAAAAAACATTAAAAAAAGGATGTCCTTTTTGTGAAAAAAAAATAATTTTATTTAATTGTTGTTCAATAAATATAAAAATGCTTCTAAGGATATTTTATTTCATCTGATTTAGTAGACTCTTTGCTTTCCTAGATCCACTAAGCTTTCGGACATTCAACCTAAAGATAGAAAGATAGAGATAGAAGCATTGTAAAAACATGGAAACCCAACCAAACCAAACCAGAACAGTTTTTGCTTAACAAGCCTTACATTTTTCATCACATGCTTAGTGAGACAATCCTGGTATCCTGGTATCCTGGTAACCTGGTATCCTAGTATCCTGGTATCCTGGTATCCTGGTAACCTGGTATCCTGGTATCCTGGTATCCTGTTAACCTGGTATCCTGGTATCCTGGTATCCTGGTATCCTGGTATCCTGGTATCCTAGTATCCTGGTATCCTGGTATCCTGGTATCCTGGTATCCCCTGTTATCCGATACATTTTTTTTTTAATATTTCTATCTTTTGATAGATATTTATAAAATTTCTTGATAATTCATCCATTTTCTCCATATTTCAGATTTTACTTTTATCCTATCCAAAAAATTCTCTAAGTTTTTCCTTGAATGAAGTCCCAAAAAAACGAAAATATTATTTTATAAAGAACTTAATCTTCGTGATGGAAAGATAACTTTTTATATAAACAAAAATAAAATATTTTTTTAATACATTTATTTTGAGACACCGTGTGTTCCCGCATTCTTCTTATCTTAATATGATTCTGTAAGAAACTAGGTTGAAAATTGGAAGATATTTGGAAAAGCACTTAATCTTATATCGAATAAGAATAATACATTATATGAGATTCAGATTCCAGATTCATGTAATATTGGATATTTGTAATATATTTAAACATTTTCATATTCCATATTTTCTTTAAAACTTAATTATCAGAATTTCTAAAAAAGAACATTTAGCATGTATTGTGTACCTTTAATTGTCAAAGGAGAAACACGTAAAAATATTTTCCAATCTGTTTTGACTTTTATAAAAATAAGAAATAATATATTTTAATATTTCAATTATAAATTTTACTTGCAAGAAATGTCCAGTTTATGAAAAATCCAGGGATAAACGCTGAAAAGAGTTGTGAAATTATTAAATGGTAATTGTATAATTGTAAATACACGAACTGAAATAGATGCATCGATAAAACTTGCAATGAGGACTGTAAAGCAAGCTAAAAGCCTAATAATGTGCGTTTTAAAGGAACGGTATCCTTAAAGCGTTGTCTGATCAAGTAAGAATTATATAAATCAATGTTTATATTTTTTTTACTGAAGGAAAACATATCGGAATCATCAGAATTAAATACATCTTTGCATTAAGGGTTACTAAAAATTGTGCTTAAACACAGTCCCTTTGAGACAACTCATTAAAGCTAAATCTGAACACAAAGTTAGAAGTATATAAAAATATCTAGATATTACTGGTTTTAATTGAAAAAGTACTTAAAGTGGAAACGTACTCCGTGTACGGTAATACAGTAAATGACACTTAAAGATATTTCTACAATTTAAAAGATACGTGCTTCACGTCTTTATTATGCTTACCATAAAATAAATAGTAGACTCAAATAGTAATTATTATGTTTAGATAGATAGATAGATAGATAGATAGATAGATAGATAGATAGATAGATAGATAGATAGATAGATAGATAGATAAATAGATAGATAGATAGTTTTTCATTTGACAGAGTGGCGTTTTTTGTTGTTTAATTATTCATTAAACAGTTATTATTGTGCTTAAATACCGTAGGAGAGAGAGAGAGAGACGTAAAGGACATGTTTTTATTTATAATATATTTTAATTATTATTGATAGGTATCAAAATAGGAGAAATTTAATTTAATAGGGGCGGAGAAACTTAGAGACTAAAAAGCTTAAGTAACAGTATAAAAAGTGTAAAATTAGGTTAAAAAAAGAAAAAAGCAAAATAGAAATGAAGAAATGAATGAGTAATTTTGAGAAATATGGTGAGAACGGAAAGAAAGTATGAGTAGGGGGGGAGGGGGTTTACAAAGAAAGGGAAGGGAAGGGGGGGGGAGATTAATATTGCCAGTGAGTACACAAAGTACGAACAAAAGCTGACATTGACAGATTTCTTCCTTTCAACATAATTTATTTTTCACATTAAATTTATAAATATTTTGGATAATTATAATAATTATCTACTTTATTCTGTATTTATTAATCCACAAAATTAATACAGTCTGGAAGTATGGAATTAAACAATGGTCAAAAAAGTATTTTAATTTCAAATTTTTGAACAATATTTAAAAGTTCTGAATATTGTTTTCAAACACTTTTAAAGGGACTGTAGGCGTAATTACAACTAAACCTTTACTTGAAGAATGGAATGTCTGATTCACACCGGTACTTTTTAAAACTTCTTTTGATCGAAGACAACTGAGATATCCTTATTTTTCCAGTTGAAAGTTACGCTGTACACTCGAGCCTGCTGACACTCTTTTATTAGCTTGAAAATTAAGAATATCTTCGATGATCAGAAAAAGTTTAAAGGGATACCTTTGTAAATAATACATCCCACTCTATAGTTAAAGTGACACTTGTATTTACGACAATAGTCTTTTTATATTAGGAATAGTTTTAAAATAAAGTTGTTTGTGATAAATTTTTGCTTAGTTTTGCGTTGTTCGGCTTAACTATTATTTATTTATGCTTTAATCCAACTTAAGTATAAAATATTGGATAGTTGTTGGAAGAAGTATAAAACTAGGCCAGAGCTACAACTTCAAGAAAACACTTTGTTTTTCTTCCAGAATAAAATATGTATTATATGTATATTGTAGAATACAGACCCAGACGTAGGAATTATATATTTTTAACAAAAAGTTAAATATTTGTTTTATAAACTTTGTTTTTGTTTTCTTCTGCGTTCTTTTCAGTTTATTAGATTAGGTCTTCTTTAGTTCCATAAATGTCTGGTTTTGCTAACATTTCAATTTAAACATAAAGAAGTTTTTGCCACAAGTTCCAATTCTTAAATTCCTATATTTTTTAGACCTGATGGCGTAGTCTTTTGATGTTTTAATTTAAACTTTTTGAT
This sequence comes from Eurytemora carolleeae, assembly GCF_000591075.1. NCBI lineage: Eukaryota > Metazoa > Arthropoda > Copepoda > Calanoida > Temoridae > Eurytemora > Eurytemora carolleeae. The sequence goes on from NW_019397271.1 coordinate 38,648, forward strand.
CTAACAGAATTCATAGTTTGGAATATCAAAGGTCTATGACATTGGGTTGCAAAGAAGAAGGGATTAAAAAAATTTATCTCTTTTTTTACCCCCGTTTCACTTCAGTTCGGTTCTAAACTATTTTTAATGATGTTTTTTCTTCTTCTCTACTTTTATCTATTTATATTTTTTCTATCTATTTCTGTTGAGTTAAGAATATATATTTTAGTTATATTGTGTAATGTGTGGACTGACCATTCATTAAGGATTTAAAAATATATTCTTTACACACCATTGTGAACTAGTCAGAGAAGGAGAAGGTCAAAACTATGCGAGATTACTGGAACGACTTTGTGACCTCTTTACGCAAGAAAATTTATCTGGTATCATAATAGATATTCATCCCTATATCTTTGTAACCTGATGGTTTAAACCTTTGATATTTCAAACTTAGAGTGATTGGTCTAAAAGAGTTTATAATTTGAAATATGAAAGATCTCCGACATTGGGTTGGAAAGATAAAGGGATTAGAAAATCAGAACTTGTCAAACTACTACCTTCTTGTTTTTAAAAATTTACTATTACAGGACACTATTCTAGAATGCTCTATATACATAGAGAATAGAATATATATTAGAGGGGAATTTAGAGAATCTCTCGGTATGATTTTTTTCAGTCCCTTTCAGCCTGAAAGGGAGTTCAAAGTGTACAAATCATGTAAATGTTCACAAATTATATGCAGTAGAGTACATTAATACAGTATGTTCCCTAGACTATTCATTTCAATTTCGAATTTTTTAAACTGTTAAATAAACTTTATAATGAATTAGGTGAATAAAAACATCATTTGATTTATAGTTATAAAGGAAAATCATCGTTTGTAAAGTGAAAGGCATAGAGTCTATGTGAAATGATCATTGGTCAATTATGAAACCAACCTATTTCATAATTTGGTTTTATTTTAACATTCATTTTAGATTTTCTATAAAGTTATATTCCAGGGCCCAAAAGGTTATATGGCATAAATATGTGAAGTACACCTGCAGAATGGAAAGAGTACAACAAAATAACCCGTTTTACACTTTTTTTCTAGTAAATTCCCCTCTAATATATATTTTATTCTCTTTGTCTATATATATATGTATATATATATATATTGATCGGAAGTTCTGTAAAGCTAAACTATTTTTTTCTAACATTCTTTTAGAGGAAGGAATGTAGATTACATAAGAATAGATAGTATAATAGTGCATATATTATATACAGGGTTATCCACACAATTTGAGTATAATAGTGCATATATTATATACAGGGTTATGAGTATAATAGTGCATATATTATTTACAGGGTAATTCACACAATTTGAGTATAATAGTGCATATATTATATACAGGGTTATCCACACTATTTGAGTATAATAGTGCATATATTATTTACAGGGTAATTCACACAATTTGAGTATAACAGTGCATATATTATATACAGGGTTATCCACACAATTTAAGTATAATAGTGCATATATTATATACAGGGTTATTCACACAATTTGAGTATAATAGTGAATATGTGACCAATGTAACAAAACGTCCAATGCAACATTGGGTGTTTTGATGCATTGGTCGTTTTGTTTTGGGCGTTTTGTTATTGGGTTTTTGTTTTTGGGCGTTTTGCACCCACTCCGGGGGGGGGGGTCTACAAAAAAAGGAGAAGGGAATAAAAAGGATCAAAGGAGCCTTACTATATAATTATTGGTCATTCTTTCTTAAAAACTTCGTGAAATGAATTGATAAAAAATGAATTTAAACGATGAGAAATGTTAGAATATTTCGTAGATTTATGAGATCCATAGTTTTAATATCATTATTCAAATATTTAATATTCAGACTGTATAATATACACATTATCCTCTGTATACACATAATACTAATATTGTATAACAATAAGGATTTTTATATTCTAAAATAGAAATAAATCATCCTGTCTTAAACCTGAATAATGAAGAAAAAAATAAAAGTTAAAGCTCTTTGAACTGTACAGTGACGAATTTCAACTGATTATTACGACAACAAAATTTAAATATTTAGAATTCTTCACAAAATTCCTTTTTAAACAACTAGGCCGNAAAAGAGAGGGGGGAATTTGATACATAATCACATGATTATTCTTATATTTAAACATTTTGAATATTATATTTCATATCTACATTATTTTAAATGTAATACCATGTTACAAAAGATCATTTTAAGATCCAATGAACCCGAAAGTTCTGAATAGAAACGTATTTGCAAAAACCCGAAACCATTTTTACCAAATTTTTCACATGAATTATCTGCATTTTGAAAGTTGCAAGTTGTGCAATTTATTTGCATATAGAGGTTCAGATTCAAATATTCAGATTATTGTTAGCCTCTCATCCACAACTTCTAATAAAAGAGGGGGCTCCCCCCCCCTATATACGCCCTTTGCTTGAGACGAGGGTTTTCTCTCGTTAAAATGTGAGTTTATCTGTCTAATGAATACTCTTGGAATAGGTTTTCTTAAATAGGAAACAAAAACAATTTGGAAAGATAAGAAATGAAGAGGAAAAAATGTTTCTAGCACATCTGGATATTTTTTGTCAAGAGATTTCAGGCTTCAAGGGACTGTTTCTCATTTCAAGTTGTAGAAATTGTACGAAACGTGTTTTTTTACTCAAAAAAGGCCTGGTTTCAAATTGTGATAAAACTGATTGTGAAATATTTTCTCAGATATTGGATCCAATCTAGACATAAAGAAAAGTTTATGTGTTTAAAAATATTTTGTATTTGTACCCTCGTTTCACCTCAGTTATTTTTTTTTTCTCAATATATCTTTATAAAGAGAAGCCAGAGTCAGAATTTATTGAATTTGAGTCGCGGCTCAAATCCCAAAAAAACGGTTTCAATGGAGCGCAGGCTTAAATCTTGAAACATTGAATACGATTTTAAGTGGAACCAACCATATTTGAGCTGCGGCTTAAATTTAAGCCGCGGCTCAAATTTAAAATTTTGTCTCAGATTGAAAACGTGTCATATTTTAATCTAACTTGAAATTTACTTCAACTTGGTGTGGCAGGGTATTGTTGTGAATCGTTAAAGTCAATTTTATAGGTACTTGTACTGTCGTTTTAGTTCTAAAACTTGAACAATCCCTTGAAAAGGAAAATATATAATGGTCAAGAGGTTCTGTAGGTCAGAGGATTGTATATATAATGCATATAGTCATTTTACAATGTTGGGTAATAGAAGAGGAAATTGATTTTTTTTAATTTTACTAAAAAAATTAATTCAAAAATGTTGAGGTAAAATTAAAAATTAAGAAAATAGGTTTGAATTTGACGTTTTCCGCATTTAAGTTGGAAGAGAGAGGGGAGGTGGGGGTTTATAGAATCTCTTGATTTATTTTACGAATTTATTTCTAAAGTATACTGTCATTGAATGTTTATTTTCCGACCGGTCAATGTATGTATTTTTATTCATCTGTCTCATTTTGTCTTTTCCTGCATCAATTCCTGTCTAATTGTTTATCTATCCAACCTAGTTTTTCTGTATCAATGTCTTTTTCTTCTTTCTTAGTTTATCATTTGTCTAATGTCCTTCTTTCTATTTATCTGTACTTTTTATATGTCTATCTCTCTATCTGGGTTTGTTATATGTCTATCTACCTATCAGTGTTTTTTACATGTCTATCTGTCTATCCATGTTTACAATAGGTGTATCTGTCTTTCTGTGTTTGCAATAGGTATATCTGTCTATTTGTAAAGAAGGCATGTCTACTGTAATGTCCGTGTTTGTAATAGATCTATCTGTCTATCTGTCAGTGTATATATATCTACTGTAATGTCTTTGTTTCTAATAGATCTATCTGTTTATCTATCAGTGTACATCTTTCTTTTGTAATGTCTGTGTTTGTAATAGATCTATTTGTCTATCTATCAGTGTACACCTATCTTCTGCAATGTCTGTGTAGTTTGTAGTATATATATCTGTCTGTCTAGTGTTTGCAATAGGTCTATCTGTCTATTTGTAGAAAAGCCATATCTACAGTAATGTCCGTGTTTGTAATAGATCTATCTGTCTATCTGTCAGTATATATATCTACTGTAATGTCTATGTTTGTGATAGATCTATATGTCTATCTGTCAGTGTACATATATCTACTGTAATGTCCGTGTTTGTAATAGATCTATCAGTATATATATCTACTGTAATGTCTATGTTTGTGATAGATCTATATGTCTATCTGTCAGTGTACATATATCTACTGTAATGTCCGTGTTTGTAATTGATCTATCTGTCTATCTATCAGTGTGCTTCTATCTTCTGTAATGCCTGTGTTTGTAATAGATCTATTTGTCTATCTATCAGTGTACACCTATCTTCTGCAATGTCAGTGTCGTTTGTAATAGATCTATCTGTCTGTCTATCAGTGTCACGCACCTCTGCCCCTTTAGTAAAAGTAAATTCAACCTATATGAAGCACTAAGTCTGACCACATCAACCTTGTTGCACCGGCTAGTCCTGTCAATAAAGCTAAGTACAGTACAAACTCGGATCGGAAAGGTTGACCCGGCTCGGAAATTTAAATGTACTACGGCTGCCCGTAATTTTGCATCTATCTTCTGTAATGTCTGTGTTTGTAATAGATCTATCTGTCTATCTGTCAGTGTACATATATCTACTGTAATGTCCGTGTTTGTAATAGATCTATCTGTCTATCTATCAGTGTACATCTATCTACTGCAATGTCGGTGTAATAGATTTATCTGTCTATCTATCAGTGTACATATATCTACTGTAATGTCTGTGTTTGTAATAGATCTGTCTGCCTATCTATCAGTGTACATCTATCTGTCTATCTATCAGTGTACATCTATCTGTCTATCTATCAGTGTACATCTATCTGTCTATCTATCAGTGTACATCTATCTTCTGTAATGTCTGTGTTTGTAATAGATCTATCTGTCTATCTATCAGTGTACATCTATATACTGTAATGTCTGTGTTTGTAGCAGATCTATCTGTCTATCTATGTGTCTGTTCCCCAAAGGTTCAAAGTCCTCTGGAGTAAAAGTAGGCTCCTGAGTTCAGAGAGTTCAAGTATAATAATATTAAAACCAAGTAGAGTCCATCCACTCCTATTCAGTTTACCGCCACAACCAACCATATTCAACCTAGATGTTCTTTATGTACCCAGCTGTACACTCCTATTCAGTTTACCACCACAACCAACCATATTCATCCTAGATGTTCTTTATGTACCCAGCTGTAGACTCCTATTCAGTTTACCACCACCACCAACCATACTCAACCTAGATGTTCTTTATGTACCCAGCTGTACACTCCTATTCAGTCAACCACCACCACCAACCATAATCAACCTAGATGTTCTTTATGTACCCAGCTTTACACTCATATTCTGTCTACCGCCCCAAAACCATATTAAACCAGGTGGTTCTTTATGTACCTAGCTGTACACTCCTATTCTGTCTACCGCCCCACCAACCATATTTAATCAGGTGGTTCTTTATGTACCTAGCTGTACACTCCTATTAAGTCTACCGCCCCAAAACCATATTAAACCAGGTGATTCTTTATGTACCTAGCTGTACACTCCTATTCTGTCTACCGCCCCCAACAACCATATTAAACCAGGTGGTTCTTTATGTACCTAGCTGTACACTCCTATTCTGTATACTGCCCCAAAACCATATTTAATCAGGTGGTTCTTTTTGTACCTAGCTGTACACTCCTATTCTGTCTACCGCCCCAAAATCATATTTAATCAGGTGGTTCTTTATGTACCCAGCTGTACACTCCTATTCTGTCTACCGCCCCAAAATCATATTAAACCAGGTGGTTCTTTATGTACCTAGCTGTATTTAATCTACCGCCCCAAAACCATAAGGTGGTTCTTTATGTACCCAGCTGTACACTCCTATTCTGTCTACCGCCCCAAAACCATATTAAACCAGGTGGTTCTTTATGTACCTAGCTGTATTTAATCTACCGCCCCAAAACCATAAGGTGGTTCTTTATGTACCTAGCTGTACACTCCTATTCTGTCTACCCCCCCAATCATATTAAACCAGGTGGTTCTTTATGTACCTAGCTGTACGTAGAGTAAAATATATAGATATGGTCATCTAGACAGAAGGTCAAATCAATGTGACATTACTGGCAGTTATGATTTTACACGCAACATCCGTTTTAATATTAAAAATTCTAAACAGTTTTGTTCTTTGCTATAGCTTTTCAGTCTGAACGTGCAATTAATTTACTTAAGTTTCATTTGACGGATTGTACATGTACAGTTTGCATGTACCATACCATTACCATAGTAGGGATTTAAATTGGGTTATACCTGCCAATATCTAATGACCTATATATCTTTGTATTAATAAGCGTAACGTAAAGGCTTTAGTAGCAGAACCTAATTTGTTGCAGTTGCAGTCTTAGTAGACCTTTTTGAATAATATATACAGAGCGACCCACGAAAAATTACAAAATTTTCATCAAAAAAGCTAAACGACTTTAAAGTTTTCCTAATGTGGTGTACCTCCTAAAAAGTAGTGAAACCTTTCTTAATGTTCATAACAATCAAAGACGAACTTTCGGTTTAAACTGACATGTTCAGATTAATTCTGTATCCATTTTTAATATAATATGTAGATACTTAAACTTTAAAGATTTAACTATTTTGCCTTTTTAGAAAAGGTTATACAAAACTTTTAAATTTAGTTTGAGCTTGCATCTCTGCTTTATATAGACGACAGAGAAGTATAAAAAAAATTTATTTCCAACGCAACACTTAAAAGACGCTTATCTCGCAGATTCCAGCTGTATTAAAGTCTATGACATCAGCATTTGTAATGTACACTATAACCTATTCTTACCTATCATATTTCTTTCTCTTTCTCTTGATCCAATATTTTATTTTTTCATTTTTTTCTCTTATATTTCTTCTTGAAATCTTTCCGACCCTTTTTATTTTTCACATTGTATTATGTCTTCATTGCTATTGCTTTTACACAGACGGTCAAAGTAATTTTCAAGCAATCCTTTTATCATAGAGTTTAATGCCCGACTCACAGTGGTACCCTAACCCTACCTTACCATACCTTACCTTACCTTACCCTACCTTACCATACCTTACCTTACCTTACCCTACCTTACCCTACCTTACCTTACCTTACCATACCTTACCCTACCTTACCCTACCTTACCCTACCTTACCCTACCTTACCCTACCTTACCATACCTTACCTTACCTTACCATACCTTACCCTACCTTACCCTACCTTACCCTACCTTACCATACCTTACCCTACCTTACCCTACCTTACCATACCTTACCCTACCTTACCCTACCTTACCATACCTTACCCTGCTTTACCCTACCTAACCTTCCTTACCCTACCTTACCTTACCTTACCCTTTAAAACCTCATGGTGTAAACCTTTGATATTTCAAACATAGATTATTAGATTTAATACAATTCATAGTTTGAACTATTGAAGTTTAACATTGGGTTGCGAAGATGAAGGGATAAGAAAATTAGAGTTTATGGCTAAAACTCAGTTCCTTTACCAGGTTAGAAATGAGGACAAAATCATCATTTTTCTTTCCTCAGCGAAACGCTCGGCCTCATAAAACGGGAACTACATCCAGAAAGTGTCTTAACATACGTTCTGACGTTTGTTTTAAATCTTGACGTATTAATATCTTGATATTTTCTAATATTTACGTTAAAAGGTGGACGTTTGTACCGTCTCTTTCCGTATACACTTTTTAACAACATATTTCTATTGCCTGTTTTTCTTCTAAAATCTATCAATTTCCCCCTTACCTCCCTGTTATCTTGTTTACCACTATTTACGAGGAAATTATATATTTTCAGAGTCTACGTGAAGCCAAGTAAATATCTTATACAAACATTATAAAAAAAATCAAAAATAAAGATGCCTAATAACAAACTTTTATATTTATGTGAATTGTTCTCAATAATATCCCTTATCTTCCTGCATCTCTTCTGATCCTCCTTCCAACACCTCCCTTCCTCCATCCCCTCATCCACCTCCACCCTCCTCATCTCCTTTCTCTCCTCCATCGCTTACTTTAATTTCTCACCCTTTTCTCTAATCCACACAATTCTTCCCCTTCCTTCCTTATGTTCTCCTCACTCCTTCTCCCCATCCTCTTTATACCTCCATCCCTTCCTTTCTACCCCAAAAGCATGATCAGGATCCAGGCTGAAATCTGAATCCTGGATTATAAATCCTGAATCCTGAATTCTTGAACCTAAATATGGAGTATTTACTCGAAACAAACTACAAGTACTCGGGAAGTGGAATGCTTTCCAAAAAAGTGGGATATATATACCCAGAAAATGGGATATATACCCGGAAAGTACTGAAGCACCGAAGGTGGAGCATGTACCCAGATTGTGTAGCATATACCCGGAAAGTGAAGTATATACCCGGAAAGTTGAGTATATACCCGGAAAGTGGAGTATATACCCGGAAAGTGGAGTATATACCCGGAAAGTGAAGAATATACCCGGAAAGTGGAGTATATACCCGCAAAGTGAAAAATATACTCGGAAAGTGGAGTATATACCCGGAAAGTAGAGTACGTATATACCCGGAAAGTGTTGTATATACCCGAAAAGTGGAGTATATACCTGGAAAGTGGAGAATATACCCGGAAAGTGGAGTATATACACGGAAAGTAGAGTATATACACGGAAAGTAGAGTAAATACCCGGAAAGTGGAGTATATGTTCGGAAAGTAAAGTATATACCCGGAAAGTGGAGTAAATACACGGAAAGTGGAGTAAATACCCGGAAAGTGGAGTATATACCTGGAAAGTGGAGTATATTCCCGGAAAGTCGAGAATATATACTCGGAAAGGTATATAACCGGAAAATGGAGTACATAACCCTGTAGGGCCCCATCTTTGAGTAAAAAGTGTGCAGCTGAGTTTAGATAAAAAGTGGTGAGGTTGTTTTTATCTCTAGGTTCTCTTGGAGCAGGTGATACACAGATACTAAACATATACAAACATTTACTAACCAATGGGTCTCATTTCTTACAAGCTCTTCACACAATACATACCAGTCCCTCCCCTCCAAACTAAAGAATACCTCCACGTCGTTTTATAAATCGTAGAAAGGTTCGTTTTCGTTTCATGAAATATTACAACGCTTTGTAAACTCTTTTCTACAATAAAATAATACCATTATTTAATAAAAACCAATGCTTAGGTTTGTTGGATCATCCTGTATCATTTATCCCTTATGCATAATTCGTATGGGCCCAGTCAAGAAGGTTATTGTGTGGAAATATTGAGATGTGCACTGAGCACAACAGGTTAAAAAACTGTGCAGAAGGATGAAAAGAATAAAGCGTAACCAAACCTTGAACCTAGAGTAGGATGGAGCGCGGATCGGTTTAATTATATATAATCTCAGGGTGGAGACCAGAATACGGGGTGACAGAACACAATCATGGGATATGGACAAGTTTCGGGGTATCCATAGATATCTAGGTATCCAGATATCCGGGTATCCAGGTATATGGGTATAAAAGTATCTGGGTATCCAAGTATCTGGGTATCCAGGTATCAGAGTATCCAGGTATCTGGGTATGTATCTTTGTATTTAGGTATCTGGGTATCCAGGTATCTGGGATCCAGATATCTAGGTATCCAAATATCTGGGTATCCAGGTATCAGGGTATCCAGGTATCTGGGATCCAGGTATCTGGGTATCCAGGTATCCAGGTATCCAGGTATCTGGGTATCCAGGTATCCAGGTATCCAGGTATCTGGGTATCCAGGTATCCAGGTATCCAGGTATCTGGGTATCCAGGTATCTGGGTATCCAGGTATCTGGGTATCCAGCTGTCTTGGTATCTAGGTATTTTGAAATCCAGCTAGGTATCCCGGCAACTGCATATTCTGGTATCTGCATATGCTGGTATCTAGGTATCCAGGTACCTAGATATCCAATATATCTATGTATCCAGATATCTAGGTATCCTAGTATCTATTAGTATTGGGTTTTATATTTAAAGAAAAAGATTTAGACAAATAACATTAATAAAATAAAAGAACAAAGCATTACTTCTCGTGGTGATTAAATGCAAAAGTCCGGAAAAATTCCGCCGGAAAAAAATTAAGAATAAAAACTAATTATAGCATGGACGAATAAACTTGATGATAAGTGTAATGATAATTACTGGCGAAAAAAAACTTATTATACTGTAATACACTGTATTATTATACACTGTATAGTACAAGTTTTACTATAAAGTGATCAAGAAAGATCTACGAACAACAAAAATAAAATACTGTTGTTTGGGAACATAAACAAAATCTAAGTTGTACAATTGCAGTACACTTCTTCTTTGTATTTTCCCTGAACGTTTTTGCAAATTTTATATGATATCGTTACAGGGTATTGCAATGAAATATTCCGATAAAATTAGATATATCTACTCATGAAACCACGATTTAAAGGTTTCTTGGATCATTGGTCTCAAGACTAAGCGGTCATTGAGACCTAACATAAGGCTAGCACGTCGGGTACGTCTAACTTTGAAAATCAGACTTCAGACTGATAGATTTTAAGTTGAGAATAAGAAAATGTAAGATTGCTGGGATTTCCCAAATGTGGTCTAATTATTTATATATTAAGATATGACAGCGTTTCCAATATTTTCTTTATAAATTAACCTCGAAATTGCGTATTTTAATCTAAATAATTTCACGGCATTAAATTTTATCTGCAGACTGAGTCGACCGTTGTAACTCAGAAGCTTTATAAATTGATTTCGATGTTAACGTTAAATATGAATAGGTCAATTAGCCAGAGCTTCGCATAAAAATTCTAAATGATGTTTTACATTGATGTACATTTTTAAGTATAATTATTATTTTTACACTTTACGACCATCTTTTAAATTTAGATTTTCGTTTACACTCTCAATCTTTTAACAAAGTTCTGAAATTTGGGTTATTTTAGATGTATATATATATTATACAATATACATTTATTTAATGATTATAAAGTGGGTCTAAGGCATTTAGTCCATAGCAGGTGCCCCTTCCCCCTCTACAGGGGTGTTTCATGGTTCCCTCTTCTTTTTCAGGGATATTTACATAAAATACTATACGATACTAAAGCTTACAAGATTAAAAAAAGTAAGATTGTTATTTTTAAGAATTTAATCCCCCCCCCCTGTTCCATATTTGATGCATTTATCCCTGCTCCTCTCCTCCTCCTGCCCTTTCATCCGTTAAACGTTTTCAAGCTGAGATTGTACTTTCATTAGTTTTTTATTGCGCCTCGTCGTTGACCAGCTGTCTTCTATATTTTATATATTATATTACGTGTTCAATTTTGGCTTTAATCAGAACATTAAATCTTGTATTTTGTATACATCACTCAAAATAACCATAGTTAAAGGAACTATCGACGTAATGTTGAGTGATACTCTATTTTGAAACGGGCATGCCCGATTCTCACTAATAATTTATACCTGGGGGTTGCGGATTTATGCAGAAGAGACAAAAAATTTAATTGTTAGAATTTTACACTTTTCCATACAGAAAAACGCCAATTTCTTCCTCACCGTTGATTAGAAGAGATTTAAATGATACCGTTGTGAATGCAGGATAACTTGAAAATACGTCGACAGTCCCTTTAATCAGACTGGTGCGTACTTTATCTGGTTGTCATAGAACTACTTATTCGATTTGACAATTAATCATTCTAAACTATTTTATTTTATATGTGTCCCTGTTTCATCATTGTTATTTTTTCGTTTCATTCCGTCTTTCATTTGCTATTATTTATTCTAAAACTTTTTATTATTATTATTATTTTAATATAAATTTTAAATAAAATTCCCGATTCACAACTGTGTCTTTAAATCCTATATGTAAGCAACACTGGGGAAATTATTGTGACTTTCCCATTTAAAACCTATATGTACTTTTGATTCATTGTCAACACTCTTAGTTAATTAAATCAAATTAAAAAAAAAGAAATTGAATTTTGGCCACAAACTCAAATTTTCTAATCCCTATTTCTATGCAACCTGATGGTGTAAACCTGTGATATTTCAAACTTAGATTATTTGATCCTACAGAATTCATTGTTTGAAATATCAAAGATCTGCTACATTGGGTTGCAAAGAATTAAAGATTAAAAGATCAGAGTTTTTGGCAAAAATCAGTTCCTTTGAGAACTTTTATTTTTAAAGTACGAAACACTTAATTTTAAGGATCTTAACAGATTTTTTTATTTTGAATTCTATTTATTACTGGAATACATTTTCCAATTTTGGTGAAAGGAATGTATTAGTTCTTCTTCTAGTGTAAGTCTGTAAACCTTTTGTTATTTTCAAAACTCATTTAATTCTCAGCACAAAATAATTGTCTATTAACATAACAATAGTGATGGTAGCATCTCCGGGATTTTAATACTGCACATATTTGCCATGTACAAAATAAAAACTTAATAAGCGAATGTTTTTTTGTAGATTTCAGGGGAGTTCGGGAAATGAAACTTGTTTTTAAAGGAATTGAGTCTTTGCCACAAATCCCAATTTTCTAATACCTATTTTTCTACAACCAAATGTTGTAAACCTTTGATATTTCAAACTTATATTGTTTGATATAACAAAAGTCATAGTTAGAAATATCTAAGGTCTATATCATTGGGTTGTTGAGATATAGGATTTAAAATTCAAAGTTTGTGGAAAAACTCAATTCCTTTTTATATAATTTTCCCTAAAATTAAGATCCTGGCAACAAAATCTTTTATCTTCAAAAATATTTTTTTTCTATTATTTCTGGGAATTCATACATGTTTTCCTATACCACTTTCTCTCCCCCCTTCCATACTCCTGCTTCCCCCTTCCATCGCCATCTCTTTCCTGCATAAAAGGTAAATGTACTTTATAACTACTATTTAATTACTAGTAATCAGGATATGTTTACCGTTGATTCCAATGTGTACGGTTGAAGCAATTGATATATACGCAAATGTCGTAAAGTTATAAAAAGGGTTTTGTTTGTCAACAAACCTCGTTTAAACAATGTTCCCACAGGAAAACATAGGGGAGACACACTTTGTTTGTTAACTTTGACATTCAACCAATATTTCAGTCGTTTTTTAACAAATTGGACATTTTTAAATGCGCACAATCCTTATTTATCCTACCCTACCTTTAAATATTCTTGATTCTTATAAGGATAGGCACAACGCATGTTACGCAACGTACGGAAGGTGAACGACTCCTGACCATGTGTTTCCGTAAACTACGCAATATTTACATGTCTTCATTTTTGTTGATCTTTGATTTGTAGTCAGTCATTCTTCAGGGTTTTGTTATTCTAATCTTTTATTTAAATTCTTATATAATTAAAATTATGTAATATGTTTGCATTAAAGTGGCTTGAGTTGCCTAAACAGAACTCATAAATATACTAGCGTATAAAGTGCAGTAAAAGGGATGCTAACTTTATAAAAATACATAAATATTTTCTCACGTATTTTTCTAAATAAAAACAATTAATTCGAAAGAAATTATTTTTGTAAATAGATGATAGTAGACGCAATTATACACTCTGATCTTATTCTTGTGACACACCATTACTATTTCATGTTTTCTGATTAAATATAAACATATATAACTTATTTAGTTCACATTGAACATCCTTTTTCACAGCATGAGAAGAACATTTTATATATTTAGAAAGTAAAACACTTAAGATAACAGTGTTAAGATTAAGTTTAAATCTGGAGGCGGAAATTATAAAGTTTTGAAGCATATTTGTCTGTTGTGACGTTTTGTGACATGTCCTCAGTATTTAGTTTGACGTTTTGTGAAAATTCTTTGGTGCCTGATGTGACGTTTTGTGACATGTCTGTAGTGCCTGGTGTGACGTTTTGTGACATGTCTTCAGTGCCTGGTGTGACGTTTTGTGACATATCTTCAGTGCCTGGTGTGGCGTTTTGTGACATGTCTTCAGTGCCTGGTGTGACGTTTCATGAAATGTCTTCCGTACCTTGTGTGGCGTTTTGTAACATATCTTCAGTGCCTGGTGTGACGTTTTGTGACATGTCTTCAGTGTCTGGTGTGACGTTTTGTGAAATGTCTTCAGTGCCTGGTGTGGCGTTTTGTAACATATCTTCAGTGCCTGGTGTGACGTTTTGTAACATGTCTTTAGTGCCTGGTGTGACGTTTTGTAACATGTCTTTAGTGCCTGGTGTGGCGTTTTGTAACATATCTTCAGTGACTGGTGTGGCGTTTTGTAACATGTCTTCAGTGCCTGGTGTGGCGTTTTGTAACATATCTTCAGTGCCTGGTGTGACGTTTTGTAGCATGTCTTCAGTGCCTGGTGCGACGTTTTGTAACATATCTTCAGTGCCTGGTGTGACGTTTTGTAACATGTTTTTAGTGCCTGGTGTGACGTTTTGTACCATTTCTTTAATTCCTGTTGTCAGGTTTTGTGGTATGTCTTTAGTACATGTGTAAAGTTTTGTGACATTAGTTCCTTACAACATTTTTGCAACTCAGCTGCCGGCCTCATATACCGGCACAAAGTCTTACCGTTGACCCAAATCAACTGAATTTTTTTAACAACGTGTTTAACTCATGTGGCTGTCTAATACTAAATGTGTACAGATGAACGCAAAAAAATGCGTAGTTCGTATGCCGGCCTTCTAATGCGTATACGAATCACAGTGCGTACTCTATCAACTTTTAAAAGTATTCCAGTATTTTGACTGCGTCCTCAAACATGATTGATCTAATCCGGGGAGAGTGACGCATACGCCGTCATATACGCATTCCTCACTCCGATATGAAGACCCGTGGGAATTGCGTATAAGAGTGTTGAAATGAGGATTAAAACATCCGTTTTTTGTCGGTTGCCAGCTTCGGGCTAAAAAATACAGTCCATACAAACGAATGTGGTTCTGGTTCTAGAACCTTTTTTTTAATTCAAATTCGACAAAATTTACGCAATTTTTTCGTCTGTAAGGTAATTTATCTACAATTGTATGCAGTAAAAGAATAAATGGAAATTAAACAAAAATAAATATTCATCCGTATGAAAAGACTGAAATATTAAAATTTGGATTACTATTACAATATTCTGCTCTTTGTGATAAATAAAAATGAAAAAATTACTTGACACTTTTTGTTTAAGTGTTTTTAAAAAAGTGGTAATGCATATTCTTAATTTTTTAAAGAAGTGTAGCCCCTTGGTTTTAGATTAAGGATGTTTATCCTTTTGTAAGTATAAACAAACAAATAAAACCTGTTAACAGTTCTATCTTTCAAGCATTATTATTCTAACAGATCCCTTAGCTTGTCATTCCCTGCTCTCTTTTAAGCTTAAACAATTCTCACGCATTAAAAGACACATGTGCCCTCGTCTCAGAGTATGTAAGTTTATGGAATACTCAGAGATATGATCGACAAAAAAATCGTCTGGATTTTTATCGTAAAGTTCATCCAATTCCTGGTTTTAGTGAAGTACATCCACTTCCTGGTTTTAGTAAAGTACATTCACTTCCTGGTTTTAGTAAAGTACATTCACTTCCTGGTTTTAGTAAAGTACATTCACTTCCTGGTTTTAGTAAAGTACATCCACTTACTGGTTTTAGTGAAGTACATCCACTTACTGGTTTTTAGTAAAGTATATTCACTTACTGGTTTTAGTAAAGTACATCCACTTCCTGGTTTTAGTAAAGTACATTCACTTACTGGTTTTGGTAAAGTACATTCACTTCCTGGTTTTAGTAAAGTACATTCACTTCCTGGTTTTAGTGTTGTTATTTTTTTGGATTTTTTTATCCTAACTTCCAACATTCCTAAACTTTGTACATTCTGTTAAAGTTAGCTTTGATCAAATCTTGCAATATTTCTTGACACTATAGGCCTGCTTTGCTTATCCAGGTAGAGCTTATGAGCAGCCTGTGCTCTGATTACTCCCCATAAATTATAATTATCTTTTCCCTTTATCTTAGCAACAAGATGGTGTAAACCTGAGATATTTTAAACTTTAACAATATGATCCCGCAGAATTCTTAGCTTAAAATATCAAAAATCTATGAAATCAGAATGCAAATATTTAAGGTATAGAAATTTGGCTTCAAAAGAATTTAATCTGTTTTTTCGTTAAGTATTTTATAAAAACTAAATTTACCATTTATTTGTCTTATTATTTTTTACCCATAGCTTTGAAAAAAAAAACTCCGAAAAAATATCTTTCAAAAATAATCATGGAAATATATTTGGAAAAAAAATGTTTGAATAGCTGTGTATAAATGCTCCTAGAAGAGCTGGAATTTAGGTTTTATTGTCTGAGAATATATACAGTGTAAGGTTATATACTGTATACTACTGTTTGTATACATGATAGTAAATTTGTTTGTATTATACATTTAATAGATATATCGCAGAAAAAGACTGGGAAAATAAAATTGATATGAGTTCAGAGGAAAATTTTAGGATTATCAATTTATGCAAAATTCTCCATAAATGTCTACGTTAAAATCTTTTTGCTTAAAAGATCTTCATCATTTTGTATATTTAGGGAGTGTATAGGGTTTCTGAGCTCTACTAATTCGTAACTTTAAAATATGAACAAAGTCTATTTTTGCTCACATCGACTCGAACAAACTTTGGTTTACCTTACTTTTACTCACATTGACTCGAACAAACTTTGGTTTACCTTACTTTTACTCACATCGACTCGAACAGAACAAACTTTGGTTTACCTTACTTTTACTCACATTGACTCGAACAAACTTTGGTTTACCTTACTTTTACTCACATCGACTCGAACAGACTTTGTTTTTCCACCTTAGTTTTATTCAAATTGAATTGAATTATCTTTATTTTCCCACCTTAGTTTTATTCACATTGTCTCAAACAAACTTTTTTCTCCACCTTAGTTTTACTCTCATTGACTCAACCAAACTTTGTTTCCCCGCCTTATTCATGCTCACATTGACACATACAAACTTTTTTCCCACCTTAGTTTTACTCACATTGACACAAAAACGTTGTTCTATCTTTTTTTTACTTGCATTGCATCAAACAAACTTTGTTTTCCCACCTTAGATTTACTCACATAGCCTTGAATAATCTTTGTTTTCCCACCTCAGATTTACTCACATTGCCTTAAACAAATGTGCTTTCACCACTAAAATACTTTTTTCATTTCTTTTCCTATTTCCCTAAAATTTGCTGCTTTTTCTATAATATCCATATATTTAATATTGTTTATACATTAAACGTGCCTTATCTTAAAAACAAAAATTAAACCATTTGAAAATTAAACGGCGCAAAGTTTTTTTCATGTATTATTATGTACGATGTGCACTGTACAGTGTAGAGTCTACGATGTTGTACATAAATAAATTCACATTACAGTTTCTGTCACTTATGTTCATGTCTCTGTTTTTTGTTCAATGTTTTTAACTTTTATGATGATAAGTCGATTTTTTCAACTCCTATCGTGAGGACGTTTTGCTGTTAGCCCTCTTACAGTATAACTACCTAACAGCCTAACAGCCTAACTGACAATTTTTCCTAAAATTTAACTTATGAACCGCCTAAACTACTTTATTAAGAACTGTCTAACAATCTGATTACTTCCAATTCTAATTGTCTAATTCTTTATCTTTGTAACTGACTTCGTAAACCTTTGATTTCAAAATATATTCAAATTTGAAACATTGAAGGATTTACAACATCAGGTTGCAATGCAAAGATATAGGGATTATATAATTAGAGTTTGAGGCAAGACTCTTATAATTGAGCTAAGAAGCTCCATTCTAAAAATGCTTAACTTTCCAACTGCCTAAATTAAAAAAACTGCCTTAAAAAACGTCCTAACTGCCTAACTGCCTAAATGCCAAACTGTCTAACTACCTAGCTGCCTAACTGCCTAGCTTCCACACTGCCTACGGCACTAGATTCTCTGACTGGAGTAAAAAGTTGCTCTGAACCCAGTTTTTCTGCTAGTTTTTGCTCCGGTAGGCCTGATCTGTACAGAGTGCAGGTGAGCTGGGAGAGAGGACGTTCAACCGTATTCAGCGTATACAAGGACGGGCCTAGGTAAATCAGAACTCATTACTTACAAACAGATATTTTCAAATTTATAACTGTACAAACATTAATATCAGGTCGGGCCCAATACAAAAGTAATAAAAGTTGGGATCAATAAAGATATTTTTAATCTAAAGGTTTTACAAAACATAAAACATTTGAACCACAATTATGTATTTGGGGAATAAAGGGGGAGTTGCAATAAAACCTATTATTGTCAAATTTATCTAAAATAATGGACAGGGATATTTTTATGTTTGGCTAAATGCTATAGAAATACAAAAACCGGAATTTTGATTTTATATTTGAGAAAATTCAATAACAAATATCAAAGTCTTCGTTTTTTCCAACATCTTAAATAATTTCTCATCTGTTCTCCTCTGTTCTCCTCTGGTCTCTTCTGCTCTCCTTTGTTCTCCTCTGTTCTCCTCTGATCTCCTCTGTTCTCCTCTGTTCTCCTCTGTTCTCCCCATTTCTCCTCTGTTCTCCTCTGTTCTCCTCTGTTCTCCTCTGTTCTCCTCTGTTCTCCTCTGTTCTCCTCTGTTCTCCTCTGTTCTCCTTTGTTCTCCTCTGTTCTTCTCTGTTCTCCTCTGTTCTCCTCTGTTCTCCTCTGTTCTCCTCTGTTCTACACTCTTCTCCTCTGTTCTCCTCTGTTCCCTCTGTTCTCCTCTGTTCTCCTCTGTTCTCCTCAGTTCTCCTCGTTCTCCTCTGTTCTCCTCTGTTCTCCTCTGTTCTCCTCTGTTCTACACTCTTCTCCTCTGTTCTCCTCTGTTCTCCTCTGTTCCCTCTGTTCTCCTCTGTTATCCTCTGTTCTCCTCAGTTCTCCTCGTTCTCCTCTGTTCTCCTCCGTTCTCCTCTGTTCTCCTCTGTTCTCCTCTGTTCTCCTCTGTTCTCCTCAGTTCTCCTCGTTCTCCTCTGTTCCACCTCGCAGCTCCCTCCTTCTCCCTCACGCACTACTCATCTTGCAAATCCCGCCATCCCCCAATCCCTTTCCCTGCTCCCTCCTTGGAAGAAAATGGGAAGAAAATGGGAAGAAAATAGGGAGAAAACGGGAAGCAAATGGGAAGAAAATGGGATGAAAATTGGAAGAAAATGGGAAGAAAATGGGAAGAAAATGTAAAGAAAATGGGAAGAAAATAGGGAGAAAATGGGAAGAAAAGGAGAATTGGAATGAATAATAAAAATAAATAAAAACTAGGATTCAATTAGATGACAATGAGAAAGAAAATGAAAATAATTTGGGAAGAAAATGAGAACAAATGGGAAGAAAATGAGAACAAATGGGATGAAAATGAGAACAAATGGGATGAAAATGAGAAAAAAAGTCAGAAAATTTCAACAGCCTCAGACCAATACTTTTTGAGTTATGTAAAAAAAACTACAGGGGGGGGTCAAATTGACCCCCCCCCAGCGGGAATAGGGTTAAATGAGCTCGGAAATGAGTATCATTGGTTTAAAGAACCACAGAATTAGTTTATCTTTTTACTTCTTATTTTGTATCGAAATTATCAAACAAAGGAATTGAGTCCTTGCCATAAACTCTGATTTTATAATCCCAATATCTCTGCAACCAAACGTTGTAGATCTTAAATATTTCAAACTCTGAATTCTGTTAGATCAAATAATCTAAGTTTAAAATATCAAAGTTGCAAAGATATAGGGATTAGAAAATTGAAGGTTGTGGCAAAGACTCAACTCCTTTAAAGATGAAGACTTTGAAATAGAATATACTTTTGCATGTAAAGGAACTAAGTTTATGTCACAAACTCAAATTTATCAGTCCCTATATCTTTGCAACCTCATAGTGAACACCTTGGATATTTCAAATTTAGTATATTCAATTTAATTTTTGGTTGTAAAAATATAGGGATTACAAAATCATAGATTGCGACAAGGACTCAGTCCCTTTAATAAAGAATTGCTTTAAAGGTTGTATTCAGATCAATCAGATATGAATCCTAATGTGATATTAATTATCAAATTTTTGACACAACAAACCACAAATCTATTTAAGATTATGGCTGAAAAAATATTAGACATTACCAAACACCGAATTATTTATAGTGCTTTCTTGCAGACACTCCTATACTTGGAGATCATAATTTCTTTAATATATTAGTCCAGAGATCATTGCTCCTTTAATATATTAATCCAGAGATCATAGTTCCTTTAATATAATAGTCGGAAGATAATAGTTTCTTTAATTGATTAGTCCAGAGATCACAGTTCCTTTAATATAATAGTCGGAAGATAATAGTTTCTTTAATTGATTAGTCCAGAGATCACAGTTCCTTTAATATAATAGTCGGAAGATAATAGTTTCTTTAATTGATTAGTCCAGAGATCACAGTTCCTTTAATATAATAGTCGGAAGATAATAGTTTCTTTAATTGATTAGTCCAGAGATCACAGTTCCTTTAATATAATAGTCGGAAGATAATAGTTTCTTTAATTGATTAGTCCAGAGATCACAGTTCCTTTAATATAATAGTCGGAAGATAATAGTTTCTTTAATATATTAGTCCAGAGATCATAGTTCCTTTAATATAATAGTCGGAAGATAATAGTTCCTTTAATTGATTAGTCCGAAGATCATTGATCATATACTATATCTAAGCTCGGACATAACTGCTCCTATACTATATCTAAGCTCGGAGATCAGATATTCTTTAATGTATTAATATAGAGCTCAAGGTCTTGTTTTGACACAGGGAAAGTTATCTGAGCACTGTTCGTCTCTGCGGAACTATAAATATTTTTTACACAGATAAATATATTTTGTATCAAAACATCAGGGCCACTGAAAAGATACAAACATAGACTAGATGTTGAGAGGACGAAGCATAGGTTATGTTCGGTCTGAAAGAGATGGTTTAAAATGACACCTCAATTCCAGAGTTGCATGCTCGATTCACAATAGTATCCTTTCCACTTTCATCTGAGCAACAATGAGAAAGATATTGTTTTTTATCTGGAAATGGGTTAAATTCTGACAATTTCCTCCTTCCTCTCTACGTGCATGAGTCCGCAAGACATTTTATATTGAAAGTATAATCCAGACCAAGAATGATACGCCAGAAACCCCCAAAATCTTTATCTAAAAAAAGAACTGATTACTCCTCACAACCTTTATTTTTGTAATATCTATATTTTTATGATAGATCTAGCAGAATTCTTCGTGAAAGATATTAAAGGTCTAAGATATCAGGTTGCAAAGTTATTGGATTAGAAAACTACAGAGTAATCATTTTCTTTTTCCTTCGGAAAGAAATACATTTAAAAGTTAGCCTAGCTACAAAGAACTGAGTTTATTTACATTCCTCACAGGAACTGCAGTACACTTTGTGTGTAAACAAATATTTGAAGTTCCTGATGTAGAATCTCTGATGGAGGCAATCAATTCTTACTTTCTGAATTCAAATCAAACCATTCCGTTCAATGTGATATTGAGAAGATACACTTTGACCTTTATTAGCATAAATTCAAGTATTGTAAAACTCAGGCTGTTTATGACCTATGCAGTTTTTATCCATTTTACCACGGTTCTTTTTGTGCGTTTGTAAGAAAAGAATGAAAAAATATAAATATTAATTTGTCCAGAGGTCAAAACTTTAGCATTGTTAATCCATCAGAGCTGGGAACTTTTGCAGATTGATTAAATTTTATTTGAATAAATGAAAACAAGAGATTAAGCATTGATCCGCAAATTAAAAGTTTCCGCAGTGGATAACGAGATCATGCGATCGGGATAAAAAGTATCCAACCCAACAGTTCTTAGTTCAGAATGCACAAATCTGTATCCTTTAATTCCTTTTTATATTTCTACAGATTCTGAAAATGATGTTGACAAACCAAAGCCGCAAAAACATTCCACACAGATCAGAAGATACAAATAGTAGTTTTGGACGGATCGCATCAAACTAAAGATTTCGCTGTGTTGAACAAAAGTTCCAAGCTCCCAGCAAATAAAAGTGCTTCGTCTTTAATTTATTTTATCAATGAAATTTCCCAAACTTGTTTTCTCATCGTCTATAAATCCAGCACATAGCAAGGACGCGTCAAAAATAAAATTCTACAAAAAGATAGATTTTCCGTTTTGATTTCAATGGAGAAGCAATTGGTGTAAATAGTACTGCATACTCTTTTATGTTTCTTCGTGAGAATCGTAAAGAATATAGATCCACAATCCTTCTCCTTTTGTCTACAAGATGTCCCAATAAAAAAATCAGAATCGTCTTTATAAATGAGTTTGATTTAGTATACTGATGCCTTCTAAAAAAGCTGTAATCCGTAATGTATCGTACTGCTAGTTTAGAATTTTTGTTTGTTTACGTTTTGATTACATACAATGAGAACAATAAAATTGTGTAATGGAAAGACGAATTTTAGTGTCAAATTATGATTTTGAATAGTCCAATGAACACAATACAAAGCAATTGGGTCTGTGTACAGTGTACACAGACCCAATTTTTTTAATAAGTTGATTTTTGAGCTAATGCTATGTAACAATATTAAATACATTTAAAGCTTTACTTTAGTATCTTCTTCTTATTCCACAGTTTTCTGGTTCTCACTGTAGTTGTGTACGAATGAAAACAAAATTATAGATGTCCTCTTCACTGTTTATCTTGCAGAATGACACAACAAACCTTAACGGTTAACATAAAATAAACTCCAAATTATAAATTACAATATTCATTCTAAACAAAGACGATCTCGATGTCATCGTTCTATTCCCATGTTTATTGGGACACCCTGTACACTTTGTAATCCACCTTCTATCAGGTTCCATGGATTTTTTATATAGTTTATTCAATATGAATAAAATTGTAAATAAAATGAATTCTTGCATGCTGAGGACTGTTAGGGGAGAGATTAATTTATATTGATTAATTTTTAATCAACTGAACTATGAAGCAAACGTTAACCGAATTCAGTTGATTAATGATAATTCAGGATAATTCAGGAATAACATAAATAGACAGGAACGGAGCCTGAAATGAGGAAAAAATGAAAAAAGGGGCGATTTTGGAGGAGAAAAAGGATACGTACAGTGGGAACTAGAAAATTACAGACAATTCAATATTACAAGAACAAAACCTAGGAGAATCACACTGTTTTATGATTCTAATTGTAGGGAAGAAAACGGATGAGATATAAAAGTGGAAAGGAGAAGGTGGAGTTGGAAAAGAAAAGTTTCAGCTGAGTTACGAATATAAGAATTAGAAAGAGAAATGAAAAACAAGTAATGCAAGGGGGAGAATGTGGAGAGGGATATGAGACACGGGGTTGAGAGGGGTGGGTGGGGGGGAGGGGCAAATATGAAAATAAGGAAGAAAGGCTGAGTATAGGGGAAGAATTAGGAATGAAAAGGAAAAAAGGGAAGAGTAATAACTGGAGAGGTAAGAGTAGGAAAAGGAGATTAAAAAATAAAAAATTGTGATTAGAGATAAACAAGACTAAGCTAGGCTAGGTAGTAATGAGAAGTATACTTGAGTACAGGGGTATTAAAGATTAGAGATAAACTAGGCTAGGTAGTAATAAGAGGTACTTGAGTACAGGATTATTAGAGATTAGAGATAACCTAGACTAAGCTAGGCTAGGTAGTAATGAGAGGTACTTGAGTACAGGGGTATTAAAGATTACAGATAACCTAGACTAAGCTAGGCTAGGTAGTAATTAGAGGTACTTGAGTACAGGGGTATTAAAGATCAAATTATGAATTATTTTACTTCTTATACATTTTCACATTCTCTAATCTCTATACATAGTTATCCCTCTCCCCTTCCCCCTCCATCCCTTGTTTTTATTTGAGGCCCTAATAAAACGTTAGTGATGTACAGTATGAGTATATTATGATGTATCGCTGCTTTTATGTTGAAGTAAATAGATACATAGATAGATAGATAAATAGATAGATATATAAATAAGTAGATACTAGATAGATCAATAAATACATAGATAGGAAGGCAGATATAAATATAGATGGATATATGGATAAATAGATAGATAGATAGATAGATAGATATAGAAAAATAGATAAGTAGATTAATAAATACATAGATAGAAAACCACATATATAGGTAGTATATATAGAGATAGAAAAATAGATTGATGCACAGATAGATAAATCTATAGATAGATAGATAGATAGATTGATAAATAGGTAGATAGATAGATAGAGATCAATGTCCCTTATTCCTGGGCGAACAGGCAGTCAGGCAGTCAGGGCCTAGGCCAGGCATAAAACACGAGGCAAAAACAGGCAGGCAGCCCAGTAACTACTTTTTGCTTCAGTAAATCACATTGAACTGGGAATATTATAGAACCTAGGCCTTCAGCTTTAATAAATAAATTCTATTTATAAAACTCCAAAAAAACTTATGGTTAAATAATTAATTATTTTAATGAAATGATTATAAAAAAGATATAATATATGACAATACTAATATTAATTTAATTTTGTATTATATTTGATTGATTATAATAATGATAAAAACAATGGAGAATAATATAATCCGGTATTTTTAACGATTTTGATACTTATTACTTAATAAATATGTTCATTGTTCATTATGAAAATATTAAGTAATTAAAAATTCTTCATTTATACGTTTTCTTCCACTCCACAAATATAACCATAGAATTTCTGCAATATTCGTACAAAACCTTTGACCTTGAATTTATTTTAAAGAATTCTTTAAAAGCGCGGGAATTGTGTAAAGAAGAAAGGCGCTAAGATGCGTAATCTAGGCCACGGGCTATCGGCTATGACGCATTCTTACATCAAACATATACCTTATACTTCAGTACACACAGTACACTCAAGTTTGAACCATGTTTTCTTTTTAAAAAATGAAGAAAAATATATCGTTTACTTGATTGAGAATTCTAAAATAAAAATCGATTCCAGGATTAATTAATATAAATGTAGATTTATGAGGGGTGGAGTCAGGGCGTACGACGGGGGGCCCCACCCCCCGCCTACGCGTGCCCCCCTGAGGGGGGGGGCACCATATAAAAGATACTTTAAAATCTCACTTTTGCCCTTAACTAAAAAGTTTCATTAAAAAAGCTTTAAACAATACTGCCTTTACTGTAAATATATCTTTGATATCATTATTTATAATTATACAATATGTATCGTTTCTATGAAAATATAGATAAAAGTGCCCCCCCCCCCCCCTACACAAATGCTCTTTTACGCCCCTGGGTGGAGTTGAGTCAATAAATATGGTAAAAATATAAGGTTGCAACTGCAAGTATTTTTTCGAGCGGGGGGATATTTTCTATATATCCCCCCTCTCTAATTATATTCCATATCGTATGAAAACCATAGAGAACAGAATATGTAGAGAGGAATTAAAAGAATCTCTCGGTATGAATTTTTTCAGTCCCTTTCAGTCTGAAAGGGAGTTCAAAGTGTCCAAATCATGTAAATGTTCACAAATTATATGCAGTAGAGTATATTAATACAGTATGTTCCCTAGACTATCCATTTCAATTTCGATTTTTTAAAACTGTTAAATAAACTTTATAATGAATTAGGTGAATAAAAACATCATTTGATTTATAGTTATAACGGAAAATCATCGTTTGTAAAGTGGAAGGCATAGAGTCTATGTGAAATGATCATTGGTCAATCATGAAACCAGCCTATTTTATAATTTGGTTTTCTTTTAACAATAATTTTAGATTTTCTATAAAATGATATTCCAGGGCCCAAAAGGTTATATAGCATAAATATGTAAAGTACACCTGCAGTATGGAAACAATACAACAAAATGGCCGTTTTACACTTTTTTCTAGTAAATTCCTCTCTATATATTCTATTCTCTATGATGAAAACGGATATAAGCGAAATTTCACAAGAACAAGAACAAAAAGTCCACTATTTCACATTTAAATTTAACATAATGATTTTGTGAGGGTTTGCTGAAAAACGACGCAAATTGTACCAATTAAAGTGATGGATTCTCTATTGTCCACTCTAGTGTTCAATAAAGTACAGAATGCGAATAATGTGAATTTTATGAATTTATCCTTGCAAAGTACGTTGTTCCGTGGAAACGGCTATGGACGAGGAAAATGAAGAAAAAACCAAGAAAAGTACAATATACAAACCTGTTTTTAAATGAAAGATAAATTTGAAGATGTCCCTTAATGATTTTTTTTATTTTTATGTTGACATGACATACAATTTTATCTTTGAGTATATTTTCATTGTCCACATGTAAGTTTTTGAAAAAAACAACGACAAAAGGTTTGTTCTAATCGGGTCCGATTTTTTGTAAACCTCATTTAAGATTTACTAATATAAAAAATAAATTTTACTTTCAGTACCTTAAAGTATGGAAGAACAAATGTACGAAAACGAAAACCAAATAAAATTGCGCGTATAAAATTTGTAACTACATGCAGAAATGGTATCTACCTAATAATATCATGATATAAAATGTACATGTAAGGGACTGGAAGCGTAGTTTTAAGTGACCCTTCATGTAAAGATGACAATGCCTGATGTACACTGTTACCCCTGAAATCTGTATCTAAAAAATAAAGTGGGAGATATTGTCGTTTTCTAGGCTTAAAATCTCTTAATTCCTATGTTTTGAATGAAGAAAAAATGGGAAAGTCTTTTAGTAAAATCACTGATATATAATTCGTTGCCATCTTTGCGTGGAGGGTCACTTGAAATTACATTTACAGACCCTTGTATTGCCTCTTAGATATCTTGAAAAAATGATAAAGAATTTGTCACAAGAAAGAATTTTCTTCCTGAGTTTAATTAAAAGTGACGAGAGATCCCTCGGACCCTGTCAACCATTATATTGATCCAACCCTTTACACTGATAACTAGAAGTACAAAAACTTGTCTCAAATCAAGTTTTTTGCCATTCTTATCCCCCTACCTCCATCCTCCCTGATCCCTGGTTTTCAATGACAGCCCCGGCTGCTAATCCGCCTTTCATATCATTTTACAATGAAAAATAATCTGTTTTTGTTCCTCAAATCATTGAAGACATGGCTTGACACAAAAACATGCAATTTAAGGATTTAACAATGTGACCAGGCCTCCAGGCTTTCAGGGTTTGGGTAAAATATGGGGTGTCATATGATACCCGTCTGTTGTACCAAGATATCCATCTTAGTTCCTAGATATCCATCCTAGTTCCTAGATATCCATCCTAGTTCCTAGATATCCATCCTAGTTCCTAGATATTTATCCTAGTTCCTAGATATCCATCCCAGTTCCTAGATATCCATCCTACTTACTAGATGTCCATCCTATTTATTAGATATCCATTCTAGTTCCTAGATATCCATCCTAGTTCCTAGATATCCATCTTAGTTCCAAGATATCCATCCTAGTTCCAAGATATCCATCCTAGTTCCTATATATCCATCCTAGTTCCTAGATATATATCCTATGTTCCTAGATATCCATCCTAGTTCCTAGATATCCATCTTAGTTACTAGTATCCATCCTAGTTCCTAGATACCAATCCTAGTTCCTATTTATCCATCCTAGTTCCTAGATATCCATCCTAGTTCCTATATATCCATCCCAGTTCCTACATATCCATCCTAGTTTCTGGATATCCATCCTAGTATCTACATAAGTATGTTCATAAGTATATTTAGCTGAATATTTTTGTTTTGCGTGTGTGGGATAGCACTGACCCTGTCTTATGTTTATGTTTATGTTTATATACTAAATTTATCACTTTTCCAGAAAAAAAATGAACGAGATAGCAACATATACGTCGGTTTCAAGGAATAAGCAACCTTGAAAAGGCGAACTGAAATAAAAACAAAACTATTTAAATTTAAAAACATTTAAAAGAAAACGATAAACTGCTAGTGCAACCCTACCACCATTAATTCAATAACGGGAAGTGGGGGGGGGGGTCCCTCCTCAAAAGGATCTCCCCCCCCTCTCTCCTGTCCTCGTTAAAATATGCATGTAGAACAATTAGGGTTAATATTTATCTAGCATACTGTGCCAAAGTGCAGAAACTTGCATTTTAAACAAACATTGTTATTTAACCGCATTAGTTTGTTTAACCTAGAAAGTACGAAATGCATTTTATATATTTCCCAGATTTCCTGGCGAAATCTTGGAGGATTTCCTGCCTAAAATGATTAATTTTTAATGATGACTATTGTAAAAAATTCTCATTTGAAAAATTAAACGTAAAACATAATGATACGAGTAAATAAAAGGATTAAATATCAATATTTTAAGCTGGATGAGCTAAAGGTGACGGAGCCGGAGGGAGCTGGGGGAGCTGGATGAAAAAGCTAGATGAGCTGCAGGAGCTAGGGAAGCTAGATGAGCTGCAGGAGCTAGGAAAGCTAGATGAGCTGTGCTATAATTGAGCCTTCTGCTACCGTCATCAAATATCATGCAATTATTTCTACTCCACCTTTAAACTTTAAAAATATATTTTTTATCTTATAATAATTTGATTTTTAAAAACTTTATCTCCTGTAACCTGCGATACAAAAAGTCTAAAAATGAAATTAAATATTTCTGAAATATATTTGTCCCTGGTAGCGTTAAACACTGTATATCCTATCCTGGACATGCTTTTGCCTTCACTATTCCCTGGGGCAAGTATTTATGTTCACAGATTCATTCTTCAGCCATCCATACCCCTCCACATTAGGTTTTTATCAACTGTACGTGCGTCATTAGGTTTTTTTTGTGTTTTTGATTCTATATCAGGGAGGGGGGACGTTATGTTCGAATCACGTATAGGAAAGGGAAGTTAATATTGAAGTTAAAACTTCCTTTTTCTTCTTAGTACGTTTTTTAGAGGGGTGAACCAACTAAAATTTTCGCGCAAAATGTTCATCCCCCTGTCTTTAATTAAATCTTTATTCTTTTTCTCCGAAAATGAGGAAAATTGCAAAATCAAAGAATTAATTTATAATTTTCCTGAGAATCGAAAAATCGAAAAAGCTTAGTTTTAAGAAAATCCAGTTTAGCACATTTCTTGTTGTACATGGTGTGCCAAGTATATGGTGTACATGGTGTACCAAGTACATGGTGTACCAAGTACAAGGTGTACACGGTGTACCAAGTACAAGGTGTAGATGGTGTACCAAGTACATGGTGTACATAGTGTACCAAGTACATGGTGCAAATGGTGTACCAACTATATGGTGTGCATGGTGTACATGCAGGTGTACATGGTGTACATGGTGTACCAAGTAACACGGGGATTCAATGACAGCATTGTAATTGTGTAACGTCTTTTATGATAGATGGATAAAGTTTAAATGTGAAAAATATAGTATTTGTAAATCCTTATATAGAAAAGAATTGAGTCTTACTCTTAACTACAAACAGGAATTTTGTAATCCTCATAAGTATGTAACCTGATGTTGTAAACC
This sequence comes from Eurytemora carolleeae, assembly GCF_000591075.1. Classification (NCBI taxonomy): domain Eukaryota; kingdom Metazoa; phylum Arthropoda; class Copepoda; order Calanoida; family Temoridae; genus Eurytemora; species Eurytemora carolleeae. The sequence continues at coordinate 68,185 of NW_019397271.1, forward strand.
TTTGATATTTACAACTTAGATTTTTGATCCAATAGAATTTTTATTTTGAATATCGCTAAAACTTTGTCATTGAGTTGCAAAATTCCAAAATTCATTTACGTCAGAAACATTGATAAAAAAAAAAATACATTTTTGATTGCAGCTTCCAAAATTGTTTCATGTGCGTTGTAAATGTCATGGAAATTCTGAATAATGAGACAATATAACTTGGTGCACTTTTATCATGTATTGGAACATTTTTAGGAATTGCAAAATATAAAATAAGGATTAAAATTTCCGAGAAAACAGAACTATGACTTTCTTTTAAAAAGAAAAAACGACTGATTAAAGGGAATATTATCGTAATTTAAAGCTTAAAGAGAGGGATAAGTCCAATTCACAACGATACCCTTTGAACCTTTATCTGATCAATAACGGGGAAGATATCATCGTTTTTCTAACTAAAAAGATTTTACTTTTAACCATTTTCTCCGTTGTTTCCTCCCTTCTATGGGGAATCACAATTGAAAATAATCAATTTTCAAAGCTGAAAACATGGATATAAAATTCATTCTTGGGCAAATAAAGTCTGAAATGGTATCTTTGTAAATCGGATATGCCAATATAGAAATATAGGCTCACTTGAAATTACGTGCACTGTCCTTTTAAAACTAAATTCCTATTATTTTTGTTTAAAATTTACCTAAACGTAATATAAGAGACTGAAGTGTTTCTTAGGCAAAGACAAATATTATTTTTTGAAGAATAATTTTATCATTGTGTTTTTTCAAGATTTTACACTGCTGGAAGGAGAATGGACAGAACCCCTTGGGCTATAAAATGGGGGGAACATGAGGGATTGGTAAAAAAACACGTTTTAAATAAACAAAATATTCTGTTTTAAGAATTTGGAAAATTTCTTTGACATCATATCCTTTGAACCTGAATTCCCTTTAAACCTGAAATTCCTTTTACACCTGAAATTCCTTTAAAACCTAATATTCTTTTTAAACCTGATATTCCCTCTAAACCTGAAATTCCTTTTAAACCTGACATTCCCTTTAAACTAACATTCCCTTTAATCCTGACATTCCCTTTAATTCTGACATTCCCTTTTAAGTATGTCATTCTATTTACACCTGACAATCCCTTTAGACCTAAAATTCTCTTCACACCAGATATTCCCTATACACCTGATATTCCCTTTAAACCTGACATTCCCTTTGAACCAAACATTCCCTTTAAACCTGACAATCCCTTTAAACCCAAAATTCTCTTTACACCAGATATTCCCTATACACCTAATATTCACTTTAAACCTGACATTCCCTTTAAACCAGACATTCCCTTTAAACGTGACATTCCATGTAAACCTAACAATTCCTTTACACCTGACATTTCTTTTAAACCTGACATTCCGTTAAAGCAACAACAACATAGATACTATATTAGCTAAGGCACCATAAGTTAGGAACTTTTGTATGGAGTATCGTTAATCGTGAACGCTTGATCTCGATATCCAACTTTAGCACTTTAAACATGCTTGATCCCTCAATTAAAGTTATTTCTTCAGAGTATGATCCCTCTGGGATATGGAAGAGGAGGAATTAAATTATTATTTATAAGATGAACATCAATGCTTGAACCAAAGATTCATCACAACAGATCTGACTTCTGACCACACTTACCCGGGGGCAAATCACGGTTGAAAAAATACCTTGTTATGAATATTGATTTGGTTAACATTCATGCTATAAAACGAGTGGGAAAGGAGATGGTACAAATATGTAAAATATGTTCTATAATGAGGGGGGCAGAGATTCCATCATGTACTGTATAACAGCCCTGCATCTATGCTATAAAATCAGGGAGAATTAAGTGAGTGTGGCCCTATATTAAAGCCCTGCATCCATGCTATAAAATCAGGGAGAATTAAGTGAGTGTGGCCCTATTTTAAAGCCCTGCATCTATGCTATAATATCAGGGAGAATTAAGTGAGTGTGGCCCTATATTAAAGCCCTTCATCTATGCTATAAAATCAGGGAGAATGAAGGGAGCGTGGTACTATATTAAAGCCCTGCATCTATGCTATAAAATCAGTGAGAATTAAGGGAGTGTGGTCCCATATTAAAGCCCTGCATCTATGCTATAAAATCAGGGAGAATTAAGTGAGTGTGGCACTATATTAAAGCCCTGCATCTATGCTATAAAATCAGGGAAAGAATTAAGTGAGTGTGGCCCTATATTAAAGCCCTGCATCTATGCTATAAAATCAGGGAGAATTAAGTGAGTGTCGGCCTATATTCACAAAATACTATTTTACTATCTCGTATTGTAATATTTGTGCAGGAGAAAATCCGAAATTAGTCATTTGTTATTCATTTTTATTATTTATTTATTAAAGCAAGCACGCTTATAATTGCGTCAATTTTTTTTTCACCAATAGCAATATTATGAACACGTCAAAGTAATTCAGATGGAAAAAATATTTGTCATTGTTTGTATCGTAGATTTTTGTGTTAATAGTTTTCGATCTCATGTGTGTTAAAAATATAATTATTCCATTTTGTTTGAAAGGAACTGAGTTTTTGTCACAAACTCTGATTTTACTATCCCTATATCTTTTAATTTCAATTTCAGAGACCTTAGATATTTCAAGCTATAAATTATTTTAGATCAAATAATAATAGTTTGAAATATCAAAGGTTAAAACCGTCAGGTTGCAAAGATATAGCGATTTGTGGCTAAAACTCAGTTCCTTTGTCAGGTATTTCCTCAGTATGAAAAAATCAATAATGAAACCCCCCAAAAAATAAAGTTGATTAAAGGGACTGTTAGATAAGTATCAAGTGATCCTGTATTAAAAGAAGGCAATGCCCGATTCACAACGGTACCCTTAAAAGCTTTTTGTGATCATGTACTAATTATACATTTAAAAAAAAGATAATTGTCAATTTTGGTTATCCTCAAAAGTTATTTGGGCATTTCTACTGCAGGAAAAACAGGTAGGAATTATCATGAAAAAAAAATCACTTTTAAACCTAGAAAAACGACAAAATTTTCCATATCGTTGATCGGATAATGGTTTTGAGGGTACCGTTGTGAATCAAACTTTGCCATCTTTGCATGGGTATTACGCTTACAGTCACATTAATCAATAGAACGCAAAATTCAGATTGGTAACTCAGCAAAAAATATCTCATGTCAAATGTTATGATGAGAATGTCCTATTTCTTTCAAAACCCCATATAAACTGGTTTCATCTATTTTAGTTTAAAAAGTACACATTGTATGCATGCATGTATAATGGTCTGATTAGTCCCTTCTTATCTCCTCTGTTTGGTTGTTAAAGCATGCTTTAATCAGGAAATCTTTTAACAAACTTATCAATTTTATCGCAGGCTTTAAGAGGACCAGTTAAAAAAAAACAATAAGTGCAGAGATTTTTAATAAGGGGGGGGGGGGGTACCTTTTTAAACTACACTTGCTTGAGAACCCACCGTTGCCCGCGTTTGGTCGTAAATTACAATATTAGCTTTTTCCCCATGTGGACCCACTCAACTTAGAGTCTCAAAACCGAGCTAAGATCATTCTCGTGGTTCTTACGAGTTCCCCAATCAAAATACGAGGCAAATTGGTCAAGAGGTTCATGAGTTATGATCGGACATACAAACAAACAAACAACAATTTTTTTCATCTATACAATAAAAAAAATTAATTTTTTCTACTTGAAATAGACACAGTAGAATGATTTCAATTGAAAAAGTATGGCTCATCATTATTCATTATTGGATTTTCTTCAGAGTTTTTCTAAAAAATTGTAATCTAGTTTACAGAATTATTTGCCAGCTAGGATGGATATATTGCGTGCAGATGTAAATAGGAGACAGGTCTGAAATATTTTCCTTTTAATTTCCTCTTCTAGATCTAAAATATTTTTTACCGAAACATTGAAGTGTCATTTTCATAAATACGTTCTGCTTAGCCAGAACGAAATTATTTGAATATTTGAATTTAGTATTTAACATGAACAAATTTACACCATCAGGCTACGGGCTCCTCTAGTCCCTCTGGCGTTCCTAGCTTTAAAATATTATTTATCCGCAACTATTATCCTCCGCATTAATAAAGTAAACAAATATAGTTAAGATTTTGCTGATTTTTCTGTTTTCATTTACTGCATATTTACGCCCAATCAGAATGAGATTTCAGAGTTGAGTTTTTAATATCTCTTGATGATTATCTCTACTCCTAAGAACCAAGTTCTACCCATGGCATTATCTCTGCTAAATATCTCTTTATGATTATCTCTACTCCTAAGAACCACGTTCTACCCATGGTATTATCTCTGCTAATTATCTCTTGATGATTATCTCTACTGCTATAAACCAACCCATTGTATTATCTCTGCTACATTTCTCTTGATGATAATCTCTCTCCTAAGAACCAAGTTCTACCCATGGTATTATCTGTGCTAAATATCTCTTGATGATTATCTCTACTCCTAAGAACCAAGTTCTACCCATGGTATTATCTCTGCTAAATATCTCTTGATGATAATCTCTCTCCTAAGAACCAAGTTCTACCCATGGTATTATCTCTGCTAAATATCTCTTGATGATTCTCTCTACTCGTAAGAACCAAGTTCTACCCATTGTATTATCTCTCCTAAATATCTCTAATTAATTATCTTTACTCCAAATATTCTCTAAATTCTAAATATATTATCTAACTCAAGGATGTAAGGCAAGGAAATATTATTTAACATTAACGTTTTTATGTTAATATTAACATTCATTAAATTTATTAAATCTTCAATGGTCTCATATAGAGCCTCTAATGAGGAAAGTAATTTCAGAAGTGTACACATCTTTAGTACTGCAGTGTACTGTCACTGGGCGCTAATGTAAACACAAGACGGATGTCGAAGCCTGACATGGGATCCATCATTCACATAAAAAATCAATGAAATATTCTGGGCATAGGAAATTATTATGTGAATTATCAAAATTTAATGCTTTTAACCTCCTCGGATACTAAACGAACACTGATGCATCTATTATTGTTTACAAATTCCGCCCAGAGAGAACTGGTTTCAATATGTACACAGAAAATACACAACCGCAATTAACTTTTCTTGCCTTACATTCTTGATCTAACTATAGTGTTGAGTATGAACTATGGAATATATATATATTCATAATATTTATATATTCTCCATGAATTGAACCTTTTCCCAGACTTCTCAATATGCGGCATTGGAGTTTCGATGTTTGAGCTCAATTGAGAGACGAATTGAAATATTCTTTGATCTTTATCAGGTCTCTAAGGAAAAATATGTGTCAAAAAATTTTCTAATTTTTTATCTTTGTAAATTTTTGATATTTCTAACTAGCTTTGACTGCAAGATCTATCTGAGTTTATAATTTTAACTGTCAAAGGTCAACGACATCATGGTGGGAAGATATAAGGTTCTGAAAATAAGAGTTTTCTGGTGCTACATGGAAAACAAATTTCTAAAATAACCTAGGTCTTTTATTATAAATTTGAAGTTTAAAAACAAGATAAGAAATGTTCTGTATAACAAGATAACAGATATTTTTTTTGTTTTTTTCTTTGAATAGTTTTAAAGTTTAAGAAGTACATATTTTGATTGATTTTTTAATCTACCTGATAGAAGAAAACCTGCAGGAGCACTATAGGTTTTGAACAATTTTTTTTTGGGTGCAAAGATATTAGAATACCAGAGTTTGTGACAGAAACTCAATTCTTTTCATATTGTCCATTATCAATCTTCACGAACCCCTTTTGGTGTTTTGTCACGCTAAATGTTTTGATAATTAGGTGTTCTGTGAATTAGGTTTTTTATTATTTATTATTATTTGTTTTGTGAACCAGGTGTTTCGTGAATTTGTTATATGTTTTGTGAATTATGTGTTTTGTGAATTATTTGTTTTGTGAATTTGTGTTATATGAATTATATGTTTTGTGAATTAGATGTTTTGTGAATTAGATGTTTTGTGAATTATCTATGTGAATTAGGTGTTTTGTGAATTAAGTCTTTTATAAACTAGGCGTTTTGACATGAAATGATATGAAAATTAAAGAAATAATTATTTTTCAAATTTAGGTTAGTTTAAAAAAAAAACATTCAAAAAACATTTTGGAATCAGACTTTATGGGATATTAAGAAATAGTAAGCATGTAATTAAAATCTATATTCAAGATATTTAAAAAAAAAATTATTTCTAGGGAATATTGCGAAGGTATTTCAGATTGTTAAAAGTTAATCTGCTGTCAAAACTTTAACCTCAAACTTTGAAGGTTTTCAAGAATATTTATATACTAAAAGTAAGAAATGCGAAACAAAAATTTAAAAAATGTTTTCTCTCTTCAGAATATTATAACTTGTCAATAAAAACATTAAGTATTTGCATAATCTACAAATCTTTGATAAAATCAAAATCTACAAATTATGAAAACATTAAAATCCACGAATTCTAGGAATTTTTCCAAATTTGTATTTTTGACATGAGAGTTATTTGGAGTTTATGATATGACATCATATTTTTATGATTTATTAGGATGTTCACACTACGAGTTAATATTTGACAACTTTTAATCCAGGTATACAGTAAATCATCAGGATGTATGCTCCATAGACTGAACTCAACTAAACTAAACAGGTGAATAACCGCTAAATGACTGATGACTGATGACGTCATCTTTTTCTCGTATTTTTTTAAACCCTAATATTTTTTCCTATTAAAAATGCGGGTTTTTTTTCATTGATCAATTAGGTTGAGAAAAAAATTTAACCTATTTATTATTGATTAAAAACCAATTTATAATATATTAAAAACCTATTTATTATTGATTAAAAACCTATTTATTATTGATTAAAAACCTATTTATTATTGATTAAAAACCTATTTATTATTGATTAAAAACCTATTTATTATTGATTAAAAACCAATTTATAATAGATTAAAAACCTATTTATTATTGATTAAAAACCTATTTATTATTTTAAGTAAAAAAGGTCTTTATTTAAGGATCTATCTTTGATAAAAATATTCAAATAGCATGAACTAAGTGACGGCCTAATCTCTGAAAGGGGGAAATTTAGAAAACTATTTCTTTGACCCTAACTTAGTATTATTTTTTTTCAAACATTCCTGCACCAAATATTGTGTGAAAAAATACAACGTTTTCTTTATTCTGGATTACTGCTGAGGACAAGAACAGTGGTCTACCCGTCCCCATGTGTAGATGTTCATGTACACCAACTGTTCCAGGTTGGGTTAAGAGAAATAGATAGAACATTGAATATTTTAAAGATTAAAAGTGGCGGAAACTTGCTGAAATATTACTATATTTTGTGCTAAAAGTAAAAATAGCAAAGGGATAAAGTCTTTGCCTTGCATAAGCTGTGATTTTTTCATATCCAAAATCTTGCTACTCAATCTCGTAGACGCTAGATATTTCAATCTATTAACTCAAATAATGAAGTTTAAAATATCAAAGGTTTGCACCAAAAGGTAACAAAGATATGGGATTTAGAAAATTTGAGTTTTTGGCAAAGACTCAATTCCCCGCTGCCGACGTTCTGTGTATATAGCTCTAGGTTTTAACCTTCTGACTTCTTTACGGCCAATNATTTCTTAAAACCTATTAAAGCAACATTGGCAGCAATGTGACGGCCTGTCTTGAATTTTGCGTTTTGTAATATTTTTGTTTCCGCAATCTAATAATATTGAACAATACGCGAATTCTCATAAATAACCAAAAACCAAAATAATCAGATTCCAAAACAAAACAAAAAATATCTGATTTATAGTTGATCAGATAAAGCTAGTAAGGTTACCATGGTGAATCGGACATGTCTCTTTAATTATCAATTATACTTAGAATCCACCATAGTTTCAGTAGAAGTAAATATTTCCATTTACTGATAGCGCCGATTCAAGGATTCATAACTCGAATTGGATAATGAAATAGATAGAAAGATAGACGTTACCGCCATACTATTTCTATTGGTTCAGAATAGACACCAAACACATGACTAAACCCTGATTGGATCAGCGCTAATGGACTCGGCATACAGGAGTGAATCCCTTTAAAGTTACGTAGCAATTCACTAAATCGATGTTTTTTAAAACCATTTTCTGGATTTAATTATTATTGAAATTGAAGTTAAGTAGCCATTATCTGGGTCTAATTATTTTAAATTGCAGTTAATTATATAGCAAGGGATTTGCGTAAGATTCAAAATAGTTTTATAACATTCGTTGTTCTATAAAATATATATATTCTATAAAATCGTCCCAAAAATTATTTAAAAATCCTTTAATTTGAGATATTCAAAGAAATACTGAGACTTGTAAAAACTAAAATTATATTGTTACTAGAATTTGTTAAAAACTAAAATTTAAAGCTATAATAACGATTAAGTGATTGTTAGAACTAGACTGTATCTATATATGTAAAATAAATGTTAAAACGGTTGAACCGATCCGGCCCAATTTTTTTTAGCGACCTCTTATGGCCCCAGGGAAGGTTTATGAAAGATCAAAATTTTAAAAAATTTGATTTCATAAAATTTTGAAAATCCACGAAAGTTTTTTTTTTAATTTTACAATGTACGCAAATGTTCACAATTGAAATAGAAGATTGAAAATTATAATATATTGTTTTTTTTAGCAAACATTTTGTTTTCAGGAGAAGCTGGGTTCCAAAGCTAGTATACAAGGTAGTTCTAATTTCTGTGTGTAGGTTCTTTTTATGTTAGAGCATAACTCAGGATCCCCTTGACTAATTAGCCTCTCATTTTAAGTGGGGAATTCGGTAGAACCACGGGGTTTCTAAGCTTGTATAGCATATTAAAGAAATTTAGATTTGTATAATATAGGTAAAGGAATTGATTCATTGCCATATTCTTTGCAACCCAATGTAATAAACCTTCGATATTTCAAACTATGAACCCTTTCCGATCAAATAATATAAGTTTGAAATATCAAAGTTTTACAACAAATATAGGGATGTGAAAATTTGAGTTTGTGGCAATTTTGACTCAATTACTTTTCCTTAACGATTTTGAAAACAAGAAACATAAAGCTGGTGAAAAAAGTTTAAAATGTGAAAATTCTGTTAAATCAAGATGGAATTAAATTGATAAAGATTATATATAGCTAGGTTTTTATTTTTATTTGTAACCTTTCTTTTCGAATATATTGTAACAAAAACAAAAACTTTCGCGGATTTTCAAAATTTTCAAAAATCGTATTTTGATGGAGGCAAATTTTTGAAAATTCGATCATCTATAAACCTTCCCCGGAGTTACGTGAGGTCACACACAAAATTGGTCCGGATCGGTTCAGTCGTTTTTACTTTTATAGGATACAAACAGACAGACAGACAAACAAAGTATATATATAGATAAAAATATGGCTAGATGGGTCGATATAAGGAAACAAATATTTTGAAATAGGTGAATAGAGATAGTTTTAAAGTGTTTATAAAACGCTAGATAGATGTAAAGATAGATAGATAGGTTTAAAGTATATAAAGAATATATAGATAGATAGGTTTAAAGTGTATAAAGAATATATAGATAAATAGGTTTAAAGTGTATAAAGAATATAAAGATAGATAGGTTTAAAGTGTATAAATAATATATAAATAGATAGATTTAAAGTGTATAAATTAATATATAGATAGATAGGTTTAAAGTGTATAAAGAATATATAGAAAGATAGGTTTAAAGTGTACAAAGAATATATAGATAGATAGGTTTAAAGTGTATAAATAATATATGGATAGATAGGTTTAAAGTGTATAAATAATATATAGATAGATAGGTTTAAAGTGTATAAAGAATATATAGATAGATAGGTTTAAAGTGTATAAAGAATATATAGATAGATAGGTTTAAAGTGTATAAAGAATATATAGATATCTCCTATTCCTGGAAAATTAGAGAGACATAAAGACAGGGTTTGGTTTTAGGTTTACACCGTACAATCAGTTGGAGCCAGGGTTAGATAGATAGATAGAACCTAAACCCTAAAATGCAGAAAGGTCTAAAAAAGACAGAAAAAGAAAAACCGGAAAGAAAGTGAGACATAACTAAAACAAAATAAAACGAGAAAGGAAGAATGAGAATAGTAAAAAATGTTGGTTTCTAATGGTTTGGTTTTATTTAAACAGTTTGGTTTTCAGAGAATACTAGAACACTGGGATACTTAGAGGTTAATGGGGTTGCAGGATAGAGTTAGGGTGCACCAACATTACACTGTATAAAGTTTAGGGTGCACCAATATTACACTGTATAAAGTTTAGGGTGCACCAACTTTAATCAATATCTCAGTTGGGTGTACCGATTTTACACAACATTGCAGATAGGGTGCATGCACCAATTTTACAGAATATTAAGAAGTAAGGTTGCACCAATTTACAGAATATTAAGAAGTAAGGTTGCACCAATTTCTAATATCATTAAATCTAGGGTGCACTTATTTCACACAACATAATTTTGCACAATGTTTCTGATATTGGGATAATTCTTTTACCAAAAGGTGATGAAAACAATCTTGCAGGGGGTAAAGATTTAGTCTTGAAGAGAGAATTTATTTGGTTTGGAGTTTTCCTTCCATCGTGAGGATTCAAGTTTAGATTATTATTATTCAAGGAAGATCAATCTTTTGTCAAAATGGAATTGAAGTCAATTCAACATTTATAAAGCGGTCAATTTTAATCAAAAATATTTGCATTTTGCGCGGACATCAACTTAAATAAATTGCAAATGCACATCGCTTACTGTTATCTTGCCAGGCTACATTTGTTGCACAAAACGTGCTAGGTAGACTTTACACTGGGTAGTCGAGACTGGTTAGTACGACTGAATGCATATACAGTACTTGTTGAACCGGTTCGTATCATGCAATTCTCATAGTGGGATATGCTCCAATTTTTAAAAGTAGAACGGATTTTGAATCTCCAAGAAATTTTATTTTGCCCTATAAATTACCATCTTCAAAGGGGGGAGTGCCCATTGGTTTGGCATTGATAGTTTGATCTTGTGTCCCTGTTGACATTGAAGCCTATGAGATTGTGCCCATTGGTTTGGCATTGATAGTTTGATCTTGTGTCCCTGTTGACATTGAAGCCTATAAGATCGTGCCCTTGTTTGGTACTGATAGTTTTACGAATTGTGCCTGGACTGATACGATTCTGATAGCAGTTTTAAGAGTGCGTCATTTAATACAGGGGTATATATGGATAAGAAGGGTTAAATAAGTAAAGGATGAGAGGGGGGCTGGGGGGAAATATATAAAAAAGGAGAAGTGGAGAATAAAGGGATAATAAGGAAATGAGGAGGGAATGAGGGATTGATGGAGATGTGGTTAAATGGTGTTGGGAGGGGCTGGGGGTGAGAAGAGTAGGAGAAGGGTAGGGTGGAAGCAACGGTAGGGGGTTATGGTAGGGCAATCATGTGTCCTCAGTATGATCGAGTATGTAGATATATATGTTCGCTCTATATATTAAATTAATTACCCTTTTACTTATACACCCCTTCCCCCTCCAATCTACCCCCCTTCTTCACTCCCTTTCCCTAATTCATCAATTTCTTTGTCTTCCAAATTACTTCTTGTCTTATTAGGTAAAATATATTTTCTCTTTTCTTTTAATTTCTTTCCTTCTTTCTTCTTACATTGTATCTTACCTTTTACTACTCTTCTCTCCTATTTCTGTTCCTCATACTTTCCTTTTTATCTTTTTTAATAAGTTTTCTTTTTCTTCCGTTTTCTTCCGTTTCTCAATTCTATATTGAAAGATTGAAAGGTTTTTGAGATGAATGGAGAGAACAGAAAGAATAACGGTAGAAAGAGAAAGAAAAGAGTAAAAGATACACTGGAGAAGAGACAATCGACATTCCTATTCTACAACTATGACCTGTAAAACAATGTGATATTTTTTCCGTTTAAGGAAGAAGGAGGGGAGGTCTGATTGGGAAAGGGGAGGGGGATTGTTTGCTCTGTCCCATAAATACCATTTGAAAGAATTATTTGACCCAGTTGTTATGTGTACTCGGAGAGATTTATGTTTCGTCCCGTACACTAAAGGGGTCAGTCCTGATAAGTGGAGACACGGGTTCAAGCAAGAATGTAAGGCAAGGAAAGGCAATTGCGGTTGTGTATACTCTGTGTACATATTGAAACCAGTTCTCTCTGGGCGGAATTTGTAAACAATAATAGATGCATCAGTGTTCGTTTAGTATCCGAGGATGTTAAAAGCATTAAATTTTGATAATTTTGACAATTCACATAATAATTTCCTATGACCAGAATATTTCATTGATTTTTTATGTGAATGATGGATCCCATGTCAGGCTTCGACATCCGTCTTGTGTTTACATTAGCGCCCAGAGACAGTACACTGCAGTAGTAAAGATGTGTACACTTTTGAAATGACTTTCCTTGCCTTACATCCTTGGGTTCAAGGAGATATTGTTTCGTACATTCCAGAAGTGATCAGAAGAGATATCTTCCAGTACACTCTATTGGATCGAGATATCCTCCCGTACCTTCCGCTGGAGATATCATTCTATACATTCTTTGGAGATATCCTTCTGTACATTCCGTTGGGCGTATCCTTCTATACATTTTGTCGGAGATATCCAATTCTGTACATACATTCTGTTGAGATATCTTTTCGTACATTCCGTTGGAGATATCCTTCTATGAATTACGTGTGAGATATCCATCTGTACGTTCCGTTGGAGGTATTCGTCAGTACATTCTGTTTGAGTTATCCTTCCGAACATTTCGTTAGCGTTTTCTTTCTGTATCTTCCGTTAAAGATAATATTCTAACATTCCTGTTGTAGAGTTAATTATCCTCCTTTATATTCCTTATGAGATATGTTTCTGAGAAAAGAAACTTTTGTCTGACTCTAAATCTTTTAAAAGATTTTTAAATATCTTTATTTTATCTTCATATTAGTTTGCAACTGTGCAGTGCAGAAGAATTCAAGTATTCCTGGTATAGAGGAGACTTTTCGTACAATTTACAGGTTAACCAAGAAATCGTTTTGGTCTAATTTCGTAGATTTAAATTAGGAGTTGGACCTAGGTTTAGGTTAGGGTTTGGACCCAGGTCAACTCATTCATGGAATTTTATTTAAAGATTAGAACCGTGAGAACTAAATAAATTTAATTAGATGAATTGACGAAGGATACAGGAGTAAGGAAGATGTGAGGAAGGATAAAGGAGTAAGGAAGATAAGAGGAAGGATAAAGGAGTAAGGAAGATGTGAGGAAGGAAACAGGAGTAAGGAAGATGTGAGGAAGGATACAGGATTAAGGTAGATGTGAGGAAGGATACAGGAGTAAGGAAGATGTGAGGAAGGATACAGGAGTAAGAAAGATGTGAGGAAGGATACAGGAGTAAGGAAGATAACAGGAAGGATACAGGAGTAAGGAAAATTTGAGGAAGGAAACGGGAGTAAGGAAGATGTGAGGAAAGATACAGGAGTAAGGAAGATGTGAGAAAGGATACAGGAGTAAGGTAGATGGGAGGAAGAAAACAAGAGTAAGGAAGATGTGAGGAAGTATACAAGAGTAAGAAAGATGTGAGAAAGGATACAGGAGTAAGGAAGATTTAAGGAGGAATACAGGAGTAAGGCAGATGTGAGGAAGGATACAGGAGTAAGGTAGATGTGAGGAAGGATACAAGAGTAAGGAAGATGTGAGGAAGGATACAGGAGTAAGAAAGATGTGAGAAAGGATACAGGAGTAAGGAAGATTTAAGGAGGAATACAGGAGTAAGGCAGATGTGAGGAAGGATACAGGAGTAAGGTAGATGTGAGGAAGGATACAGGAGTATGGTAGAGGTGAGGAAGGAAACAGGAGTAAGGTAGATGGGAGGAAGGAGAAAGGAAGGAAAAAAGAAGGGATGAATAGAAGAAGTGGAAAAAAAAGAATAAAGGAGGAAGGATACAGGAGTAAGGTAGATGGGAGGAAGGATAAAGAATCAAGGTAGATGTGAGGAAGGATACAGAAGTAAGGTAGATGGGAGGAGGGATACATGAGTAAGATTGAGATGAGGAAGGATACAGGAGTAAGGTAGATGTGAGGAAGGATACAGGAGTAAGGTAGATGGGAGGAAGGATAAAGGGTTAAGGTAGATGTGAGGAAGGATACAGGAGTAAGGAAGATGTGAGGAAGGATACAGGAGTAAGGTAGATAGGAGGAAGGATACAAGAGTAAGATTGAGGTGAGAAAGGATACAGGAGTAAGGAAGATGTGAGGAAGGATACAGGAGTAAGGAAGATTTGAGGAAGAATACAGGAGTAAGGTAGATGGGAGGAAGGATACAGGAGTATGGTAGAGGTGAGGAAGGAAACAGGAGTAAGGTAGATGGGAGGGAGGAGAAAGGAAGGAAAAAAGAAGGGATGAATAGAAGAAGTGGAAAAAAGAAGAATAAAAGATTAAATCTAAAAGAAACTAGCAGTAATATTAAACATTTATAAACACTGCTAAAAACTTGTAAAAAATGGAATAAACTTGCAAATAGGAATATAGACTTTATGAACCACGTAGAGACCATTAGAAGTTTCTTAGAACTGGTTGAAAATGGAAGAAACCAGTTGTACCTTGAAGATAATAGATTACACAGATAAAAAATGGGTAAAATCTTGAAGAAACTTTCAGAGACTAGTAGAAAGTAGAAACTGTTAGAAACTGGTATAAATGGTGAAAACTAGAAAAAAGTGTAGAAATTGGTAGATTCAAGTTAAAATTTGATAAGACTACTAGAACCTTGTATAAACTTATGGAAACTGTGAAAACATACAGAAACTATTTAAAACTTGTAGAAAATTGTGAAAACTTTGTAAACTGGTTAAAACTAGTAGAAACTTTAAGAAACCGATAGAAACTGGTAGAAACTGGTAGAAACTGGTAGAAACTGGTAGAAACTGGTAGAAACTGGTAGAAACTGGTAGAAACTAATACAAACTTGAAGTAAGGAATATCGTATAAACTGGAAGGAAGTGGAAGCGCCTAGAATGAAATATTGTTTATGAAGGAATTATATTTGATGTTCTCCGGGTTGAGTTTAGCTCAGTGTAAACGGTCATGGCTGAACAAGTGATAAATGTGAATCTATCATAGTTGGTAGTTAACAATTCTAATTAAAACTTGGAATTTTCTTGTGAAATTCAGTTGATCACGGCGTAGCAATTCATTACTCAGAGTCCCTGTCAATCTGTTTAATTAAGTTGCCAGTTTTAGCCTGAACCTGTGAAAATACATGGATTATGCGCACGAGAAGGAGATTCATACGCCCGAGGCGCCTTGTTCCGCGTTTATTTGTTCCAAGCTTTGAGTGCAGAGGGAGGGAACTCATTAATATAATTATCTTGTTTATTGGTGTCATTAGATTTTATTAGTCTAATGTTAATACTCATCATTTTTAGCATTATAATTAATAGGATATTTTCCAACTTGGTTTACTTTCATGCTTTATTTATTTTTGTATGATCTACGTATGTGTATTTTATTTTATTTTTAAGCTGATTTTTCATTTTATGTTCGATCTTCCGTTTATCATTCTTCATGGTAATTTACCATATTTCATGCTTTTAAAATACGCTGGTGAAACAGAAAAATCTACGAAATCTTAAAATGTTATCAATATATACATACATACTTTGCTTGCTTCTTTGTATCCAATAAACGTAAAACCAGCTGAACTGATCGGGCGCAATTTTTGTATGGAACCTGACATGATCCCAACCAATTTTGTATGGAACCTGACATGATCCCAACCAATTTTGTACGGAACCTGACATGATCCCAACCAATTTTGTACGGAACCTGACATGATCCCAACCAATTTTGTACGGAACCTGACATGATCCCAACCAATTTTGATTAAAAAAATACAAATTCTCGATTTTTTTGTTGTTTTTGTACGATGACTAAAGAAGAGAAGTTGCCGCATGATAAAGCAACAATCGAAGATGATTGCGAAATGTTCTGGAAGCTTTAATTTTTTAATATTGGACAGAGCCTATATTCGGGTAAAAACAGAGAGTGACATGCATAATTCTAGAAGTTTATCATTTCAAGTTACAAATAGTGAATGTAAGTGAAAAGTTCAATGGAATTCTAGATGTTCCAATTTAATAAGATTAAGTTAAACCGTTTCCTTCAGATACATGGTGACAACGCTTTATATTATTGGCAACTGCCCCTTATAAGGCAAAATTGAACTCTTTTCAATCTTTAAATTTGATCATTTTTTGGAGTGTTTAAGGGTGGTTCCCGGACCACAGGGCATGACGAGGCAGAACGTTTTTATCTCTTGCTCTGGGTTTAGAATCCGTCCAGACTTCTCTTTATTCTCCTATTATTAGCGGGGGGAGGATACAACTAAACCCAATTTTATAATACTAATTATTGCAGAAAGGTTTACGGCTGGCGGACAAGGAATTGACCAGAACACTCTAATTTACAATTTTGGGACTTAAACTGGGTCTCATGGTCCTTGAGTTTTGGGACTTAAACTGGGTCTCATGGTCATTGAGTTTTGGGACTTAAACTGGGTCGCATGGTCCTTGAGTTTTGGGACTTAAACTGGGTCTCGTGGTCCTTGTGTTTGAAACTTAAACTGGGTCTCATGGTCCTTGGTCAGGATTTCGAATCAAAGACTTAATCCAACCTTTTAGAATTCAGGAACCCGAACCATAGATATAGTTCTTTACACTGCAGATGGATTAGAAATAAACGCAAAATAAGTTTGAAATAATAGAAATAAACGTTATAGTTAAAGAGACTGTAAGCGTGACCCTCCATGCAAAGATGGCAATGGTATCCTTAAAAACTGATGATTTTTAAATGTGGGTTCTCTATAAAAGTGAGATGCTGTAGGGCCACATATTATAATTAATCTCTTTTAGCACTAGAAAAACGACAATATCTTCCACATTATTGATCAGATAAAGGTTTCAAGGGTACCGTTGTAAATCGAGCAAGGTGTAAATCTTCATTTCAGATTTGATCTAAAAGTAATATGAAAAGCCTAGTTCACCAGATTGGGCTGATATGAGGTTCAAAATACAAGAGTTTAAATTACTTTTAAGAGAATGGATCCAATGTTTGGTTTTGTTGGAGTTTTTAAAGTCTGTTTATTGAAATAATATTTGTAATCATAAACTATGTTAGTTGGATTAAGAAATCGTTTCAGGGATTTAAACCGAAATAAAGCAGGTTTGAAGGATTTAAACCGAAATAAAGCAGGTTTGAAGGATTTAAAAACTCTGTGTAATGTATAGCTTGTCAAATATATTTCTGCAGAGAAATGAAGTTCCATCGTAAATTGCTGTAAACGTCTCCGCTCAGTGTCTTAGAAGAAATGATATTTAAAAATGGAAGAATTCATCTCAATCTTCCTGAACTGAATAAAAATATTTGAGAGACAAACACTTTTTTGATAGATTCCCATATCTTATGAGGGAAAGAAGGGAGAGGGGGAAATAAGAAGGGAGCGAAGGGGTGTAGGAAAAATATAAGGGGG